>NC_060144.1:447817410-448119910 GCF_021461385.2 Schistocerca piceifrons | reverse complement strand
ATAGGAGTGTACCAAGTGATGAGCATTGTAGGATACCATATTTATTTCAATGATTCCCCATTCTGAATTAAGTTTTATTATTATGGTAACATTTATTAATGTGATCATATGTTTTATGTTGTTAAGATATGACTCCATCTATGCATTTTATTAATAAAATTTTCTGACCTACACAAACAAGGTCACATAAAATTCCAAATGGCAATTTTTCATCTTGACTTAAACCAGAACTGAGTTTGTGGGATCATATGTTGCTCTATCTATAGAAAAGCCATTACAGAAGCCATACTGATCATGTATTGTGAGAGAAGAAATGGTTTGGTATATTTGTAAGCTACATCTCAAACATTTATGAGAACATGGGAAAGGTAGATGGGTTCATTATTAAAGGTGATTTGCTTATCTCCATCTTTATAAATTGGAACTACTTTAATCTTTTAGAAACTGCACCTTGCATCATTGATGCAAAGATTGTCCTATCACATAAGCACACAATTTAGTATTTTTGTTGAAATGGCATCATAGCCAGATGAGTTACTGCTTTTCAATTATCTATTATTTTTTTAAATCTCTTTAATTATTTTTTCAACAAAACTGGTATATAGCTACAGAGGCTAGATTTTTGCTCCTTTCTCATCACTGGTGTCATTTGTTTGGTCAAGGGATAAGCAATAATTTTTGATTGAGAGGAGCTAATTCAACTGTGGATTCTGTTTCTGCACTACCCCTTTTTTAATTGTTCCTGGAACTTTGTAGAGTTGTAGCAATTTCAGTTGGATTCAGCACCTGCTGTGGATATCATGAATCACTTAGCTTCAATGTGCTATAAAACTGTAATTGAATTAGTATTTCTTGATGTTACTTTAGTTTGAAAAATGATTGATATAATGGAATAACGTTCATGTGTGTGCATATCTGCACTGATATATATTTTTCTAAGAACTACTTTAAACTATCAATGTTAACACAGGGACCCTGTCTTTATCCAGAGAGAATCTCTGTCAGAAAAGTGTTGAAATAGTTCCAGGAATTTATAAACAATCTACTGATGAAAGACATTACTAAAAATGTACACTTTCATGAATGTATGTCTAAGTTTGGGGCAATTCAAGCGAAGATAAGGTCTATTTCACCTTGAGGTCAAGCCCATATGCTTGACCTTTGGTGTCACATGATTTCTTACTATAAGAAAGCATATTTGTAAGAAATAACAAAATAATTTAAATAGATTTAGTTAATGATTCTAATTATGTCCCTATTTATTTTCCTTTATTACAGACTTTTATACCTTCTGACTTTCGTTGCTGTCTTTTCTTTTGCATAGTTGCCCCTTCTATACTACTTGCTTCACTTGAAGTTTTGCTTTGTGACCTTCCATCTTTGTCATCTGTGCTTCTTGTTTCTGTCTCATCTATTTCCTTTTTGCACTTCTAAACTCTTGAATTTTTAACCTATCCTTATCTGTTTATTGAGAGTTGACTGTTGAAAGTAAAGGGTTTTCTGTAAGTTGCCAATGGAAGTCATTTGGAAAGATAGCCATTAGCCTTTTTTTTAAATAATATACCCCACCCATCATTATTACCATTTAAAGATTTGATTTTTAGAAAGATAGCCATTAGCCTCTCTTTAAATAATATGCCTCACTCATCATCATGGCCATGAAAGATTTGATCTAAATTTTATGTGATCTTATACCTTACACTGAAACTTTTTAAATTCAGGAAATGTAAAGTTTTTTGCATTGTTAGTAAACTTATAGAATGTTGTAATATTCATCACCAGGTTAACACCAGCATATGCAGTGGTGCTTGCAGTATATGCATGTCTGTTACCATATTTTGGTTCTGGGCCTGAGTGGAATACTCAAGTCGGTTACAACTCAAAAATGTGTAAACAACACTGGATGTTCAATATAATGTATGTTAATAACTACATAAACTATGAAAATATGGTAAGTAGACATTAAATTTAAAAATGCCTTTATTAGAAACTATGCATAATATTGGTTCTGTTTAAAAGTAAATTAAAAAAAAAAATTCTTCTGACTAAAAGAAACATTACCTATCTACAGTGTTTTAAAACTGACTAGTCTAATAATGATTTGCTGACTGCAGATGTCAAATTACTGGAGGAAAGGATTATTAACCAAACTTAGCTTAGGATTTTTTCACTTCACACAGTATACATTGGCAAATATTCTCTCTACTATATGTTCACACACTCAGTCAAAAATGAATTTTCATCTGTACTGTCAATAAGAAGCAGTAATGATGAAGAATATATACGAGGGCGGTTCAATAAGTAATGCAACACATTTTTTTTCTCGGCCAATTTTGGTTGAAAAAACCGGAAATTTCTTGTGAAATATTTTCAAACATTCCTGCTTCGTCTCGTATAGTTTCATTGACTTCCGACAGGTGGCAGTGCTGTACGGAGCTGTTAAAATGGCGTCTGTAACGGATGTGTGTTGCAAACAACGGGCAGTAATCGAGTTTCTTTTGGCGGAAAACCAGGGCATCTCAGATATTCATAGGCGCTTGCAGAATGTCTACAGTGATCTGGCAGTGGACAAAAGCACGGTGAGTCGTTGGGCAAAGCATGTGTCATCATCGCCGCAAGGTCAAGCAAGACTGTCTGATCTCCCGCATGCGGGCCGGCCGTGCACAGCTGTGACTCCTGCAATGGCGGAGCGTGCGAACACACTCGTTCGAGATGATCGACAGATTACCATCAAACAACTCAGTGCTCAACTTGACGTCTCTGTTGGTAGTGTTGTCACAATTGTTCACCAGTTGGGATATTCAAAGGTTTGTTCCTGCTGGGTCCCTCGTTGTCTAACCGAACACCATAAAGAGCAAAGGAGAACCATCTGTGCGGAATTGCTTGCTCGTCATGTGGCTGAGGGTGACAATTTCTTGTCAAAGATTGTTACAGGCGATGAAACATGGGTTCATCACTTTGAACCTGAAACAAAATGGCAATCAATAGAGTGGCGCCACACCCACTCCCCTACCAAGAAAAAGTTTAAAGCCATACCCTCAGCCGGTAAAGTCATGGTTACAGTCTTCTGGGACGCTGAAGGGGTTATTCTGTTCGATGTCCTTCCCCATGGTCAAACGATCAACTCTGAAGTGTATTGTGCTACTCTTCAGAAATTGAAGAAACGACTTCAGTGTGTTCGTAGGCACAAAAATCTGAACCAACTTCTCCTTCTTCATGACAACGCAAGACCTCACACAAGTCTTCGCACCCGAGAGGAGCTCACAAAACTTCAGTGGACTGTTCTTCCTCATGCACCCTACAGCCTCGATCTCGCACTTTTGGATTTCCATATGTTTGGAACAATGAAGGACACAATCCGTGGGAGGCACTACGCGGATGATGAAGAAGTTATTGATGCAGTACGACGTTGGCTCTGACATCGACCAGTGGAATGGTACCGTGCAGGCATACAGGCCCTCATTTCAAGGTGGCGTAAGGCCGTAGCATCGAATGGAGGTTACGTTGAAAAATAGTGTTGTGTAGCTAAAAGATTGGGGAATAACCTGGTGTATTTCAATGCTGAATAAAACAACCCCTGTTTCAGAAAAAAAATGTGTTGCATTACTTATTGAACTGCCCTCGTAAAATTTAGGTTAGCCAAGGGTACTCAGAGAAGAACAGAAACAGCAGAAATGTGTATATCATCATGATCAATAATGAAGCAAGCCTTGCATAGACTTTAAGTGATTCCAGTGTTTGAATCAAATGTAGATCCACTTCATTGGAGTGAAATGATAAAATGCAGTATACGAGTCTCACCTGACAACTTTAAGGCACCTGATCTGTATGAGTCTGCATTTTATTTCAGTCAGTGTCATCCTCTGGAAAGTATCCATTTATATTAGCTATTTTCCTTAAATTGCCCTTACCAGTTACAGGTTCAAATGGTGATGAGAGAAATTCCTGCAAGATAATTCTAACACTGAAAACTGCTGTGAGGGCTGTGCTCGATCTATACCCTGCACACCGTTATTGTTATTAATGTTACCAATACCAGTCACCACCTTTCCAAGGCCTCAACTAATGTACACTCCTGGAAATGGAAAAAAGAACATATTGACACCGGTGTGTCAGACCCACCATACTTGCTCCGGACACTGCGAGAGGGCTGTACAAGCAATGATCACACGCACGGCACAGCGGACACACCAGGAACCGCGGTGTTGGCCGTCGAATGGCGCTAGCTGCGCAGCATTTGTGCACCGCCGCCGTCAGTGTCAGCCAGTTTGCCGTGGCATACGGAGGTCCATCGCAGTCTTTAACACTGGTAGCATGCCGCGACAGCGTGGACGTGAACCGTATGTGCAGTTGACGGACTTTGAGCGAGGGCGTATAGTGGGCATGCGGGAGGCCGGGTGGACGTACCGCCGAATTGCTCAACACGTGGGGCGTGAGGTCTCCACAGTACATCGATGTTGTCGCCAGTGGTCGGCGGAAGGTGCACGTGCCCGTCGACCTGGGACCGGACCGCAGCGACGCACGGATGCACGCCAAGACCGTAGGATCCTACGCAGTGCCGTAGGGGACCGCACCGCCACTTCCCAGCAAATTAGGGACACTGTTGCTCCTGGGGTATCGGTGAGGACCATTCGCAACCGTCTCCATGAAGCTGGGCTACGGTCCCGCACAGCGTTAGGCCGTCTTCCGCTCACGCCCCAACATCGTGCAGCCCGCCTCCAGTGGTGTCGCGACAGGCGTGAATGGAGGGACGAATGGAGACGTGTCGTCTTCAGCGATGAGAGTTGCTTCTGCCTTGGTGCCAATGATGGTCGTATGCATGTTTGGCGCCGTGCAGGTGAGCGCCACAATCAGGACTGCATATGACCGAGGCACACAGGGCCAACACCCGGCATCATGGTGTGGGGAGCGATCTCCTACACTGGCCGTAAACCACTGGTGATCGTCGAGGGGACACTGAATAGTGCACGGTACATCCAAACCGTCATCGAACCCATCGTTCTACCATTCCTAGACCGGCAAGGGAACTTGCTGTTCCAACAGGACAATGCACGTCCGCATGTATCCCGTGCCACCCAACGTGTTCTAGAAGGTGTAAGTCAACTACCCTGGCCAGCAAGGTCTCCGGATCTGTCCCCCATTGAGCATGTTTGGGACTGGATGAAGCGTCGTCTCACGCGGTCTGCACGTCCAGCACGAACGCTGGTCCAACTGAGGCGCCAGGTGGAAATGGCATGGCAAGCTGTTCCACAGGACTACATCCAGCACCTCTACGATCGTCTCCATGGGAGAATAGCAGCCTGCATTGCTGCGAAAGGTGGATATACACTGTACTAGTGCCGACATTGTGCATGCTCTGTTGCCTGTGTCTATGTGCCTGTGGTTCTGTCAGTGTGATCATTCGATGTATCTGACCCCAGGAATGTGTCAATAAAGTTTCCCCTTCCTGGGACAATGAATTCACGGTGTTCTTATTTCAATTTCCAGGAGTGTATATCTTACCCTTTCAGCCTACCTAGGGAAACCAGCTTGAATTAATTTTGCTCTAACAGCGAGACAGAGAGGAATTTTCAGTAGGGCATAACTAAAAAGAGTAGATATATTTATGTCTTCACTTAGACAGCCAGGTAACCTGGGAACATCACACAAGGTGGATTCAGGTACTATTGCGTTAACAGTACTTACCACGTGATGGGATAATGTAGCATGTAGTAACAACACAGTTACCTTTAATGTGCACTTTATTCCATAACTAATACAGGCTGAATGTGTCGACTTAGTTCACAGCAGGCATGAAGCACACTGATAGTTCCTCAGAGGTTCCACATAGGCCACTGTCACTAATCAGAGTGCTTTTTCTCTGCAGCAGCCATTTTCACAGATAGTGTCCCCATATCCCCATACTTCCTTGCATTGTTGACCAGAATGTTTTTTTTCATAAATTGTTTAATGTGAGTGCAGAGCATGTGGGGGGGGGGGGGGGGGGAGGTGGGAAGCAACACTGATCTTCATACCTGTGCGCATAACCAACCACGCCATGGCTGGCTGCAGAGAGGGCACAGTTGGACCATTTCTTGCTGAACACAGGGGAAGGGCATGCTGATGATGATCCAGATCCATGGCTTATAGATGGTATTCATTGAGGTGATATGGAGATCAGCAATGTTAGCCATAATGAGGTTGATCGATGATGATCATCAATGGTGCGGGCCTAGAAAATGGGCCTGGCAATGTGGCAGGGGTGTTGAAGTCAGAATCTGCAGGATTGGTCACAGGCCACTGTGAAGTCCTGGGGGCCATGATGAGGAAGTCCTCAGGTGATATTCATAGTGTGATTGCAGCTGTGTCCACATTGCTCAGGGTTTCACAACTCTGAGAGAAATCTTTGATGATGACGTAGACTTAAACAATAAATTAAATTTGCACTAGTGCCATGATTTGAACCCATGTGTCCTGCTTACTAGGCAGATGTGATATCCATTGCACCACATTGGCAATCTGACACCACAATTGACAGTGTGGTGCAACGGATATTGCATCTGCCTAATAAGCAGCAGCCTTGGGTTAGAATCCCGGCACTGGTACAAATTTTAATTCACTGCTTCAGCCTACATCTTTATCGTAAATAAAGGTGAGGCTCAATATGTCTTAGGAACATAAACTGTGTATAATTAATATGAGAGAAATGCTGCATGATAAATCTGTTCTCAATTTAATGTCCCTCATGCCATCCCTCAACCACAAGGAAACTGGTTAGGTTGACCTGAATGTTGTCTGGCAGTAAGTGCTGCTCATCTAGTTCGAACTTGAAGGTGTTGTCACTGTTTGAGCTGGGTGACATGTCATTGAGCTGTAAAGGGTCCTGAGGAACCGCATTGGTCAGAGTGGTTTGTACATTGTAAGTATGGGTAACATAAAGCTGGTTTTAATCAATTGACCATCACAGTGGTACACTTACCCTGAGGCAATACGTTGAAAGTGTCACTATCTTGTCTGATGACCATAGGGCTAGTTTATAGCAGTCATAGTGCCGGGCAGATAGTGTCAGCATGGAGCATGGCATTGTCTCATTCTGCTAGTGCCTAATGGACAAAAATTTTCTGAGAACTGTGCAGCTGTGGAGACATTATTCTGAGCTGTGTGGTGTGTTGTTTGACTTATGTGATGAGGGCAGAGAATCCTGAGGTCTCTATTGGTGGTGCTTGTAGCAGGAGGTGCATACATCTAATAGCACCCAAGGTAATGCTTTCATCCAACAACAGCTATGACACATATGGATAGCCTTAAGTACACTATACCATCATTTCATGAGGCTGTTGCTTTGTGAATGGCAGATGCTGTGCAATAATACTGTACACGACAGAGATTACATAGTTCGTTAAATATGTCTGATTAAACTATCATCCTTGGTCAGTGATTATAAAGATCGGGTAGTTAAAACATGATATCCATGTATTGACAGATGCTGTTGCTGTCATCTCTGCCGTGTCTCTGAGGAAAATGGCTTCCACCCAATTCATCACACTGTCAAAGACAGAGAGTATGTGTCGATAGCCTTCAGACTTGGGAAGAGGTCCTACCAGGTCAAGGTGGACATATTGAAATCGATCTTTTGAAATCTTGAAATGACTGAGGAGTGGCTGTGCATGATCACACACTTTGCAGCATTGCAAGCCATGCACATACATGTCCAGTCCTGGCATCCTTTTCAGCAGTAGACCATGTGGACCAGTCTGTGATGAGTCATCTCAATGGGCATATGTGATCTTCCCCATTGATGTGGGCATGAGAGGTCAAATTTCATTTTGTGAAACATCACATGATACTTGCTTGCTGGATTCTTTACATAAGTTGGTTGTAGGATCTTGAAGGAGGTCCATAATCCTTGCCAGTCTTGGAACTGCATCTCTGCCAATATGTCATAAACTCATAGTCAACCTTTGTGGAGAGAGCATTCACTCCCAATATATAGTTTGTGACAATGTTGTCCACTCCATAGAAACGTCTGACATCATTTGTGAACTGAACTATACAGGGTGGTCCATTTATAGTGACTGGGCCAAATATCTCACAAAATATACACGAAAAAATCACAAAGAACGAAAGTCAACTAGCTTCAAGGGGGAAACCAGATGGCGCTATGGTTGGCCCGTTAGATGGCACTGCCATAGGTCAAACAGATATCAACAGCATTTTTTAAATAGGAACCTCCATTTTTTATTACATATTCGTGTAGTATGTAAAGAAATATGAATGTTTTAGTTGGACCACTTTCTTCGCTTTGTGATTGATGGTGCTGTAATAGTCACAAATAGTCACAAACGTATAAGTACGTGGTATCACGTAACATTCCGCCAGTGCAGACGGTATTTGCCTCGTAATACATTACCCGTGTTAAAATGGACTGTTTACCAATTGCAGAAAAGGTCGATATCATGTTGATGTATGGCTATTGTGATAAAAATGCCCAACGGGCGTGTGCCACATATGCTGCTCAGTATACTGGATGATGACACCCAAGTGTCTGGACCACTCAATGGATAGTTAAGTTATTTAAGAAACAGGAAATATTCAATATAATAGAAGGAAACATTCCACGTGGGGAAAATTTTCCCCACAGGAAATATTCAGACACATGTGAAATGTCAACCACGACCTGCAACAAATGATGATGCCCAAGTAGGTATTTTAGCTGCTGTCACGGCTAATCCTCACATCAGTAACAGACAAACTGCGTGAGAATCGGGAATCTCAAAAACTTCAGTGCTGAGAATGGTACATCAACATTGATTGCACCCGTACCATATTTCTATGCACCGGGAATTGCATGGCGATGACTTTGAATGTCGTGTACAGTTCTGCCACTGGGCACAAGAGAAATTACGGGACAATGACAGATTTTTTGCATGTGTTCTATTTAGCGACGAAGCGTCATTCACTAACAGCGGTAACGTAAACCAGCATAATATGCACTATTGGGCAACAGAAAATCCACGATGGCTGCGACAAGTGGAACATTAGCGACCTTGGTGGGTTAACGTATGGTGTGACATTAGGGGAGGAAAGATAATTGGCCCCCATTTTATCGATGGCAATATAAATGGTGCAATGTATGCTGATTTCCTACGTAATGTTCTACCAATGTTACTACAAGATGTTTCACTGCATGACAGAATGGCAATGTACTTCCAAAATGTTGGATGTCTGGCACATAGCTCGCATGCAGTTGAAGCGGTATTGAATAGCATATTTCATGACAGGTGGATTGGTCGTCGAAGCATCATACCATGGCCCGCACTTTCACCAGATCTGACATCCCCAGATTTCTTTCTGTGGGGAAAGTTGAAGGATATTTGCTATCATGATCCACTGACAACACCTGACAACATGCATCAGCGCATTGTCAATGCATGTGCGAACATTACGGAAGGCGAACTACTCGCTATTGAGAGGAATGTTGTTACACCTATTGCCAAATGCATTGAGGTTGACGGACATCATTTTGAGCATTTATTGCATTAATGAGGTATTTACAGGTAATCGCATTGTTGACATCATGCGTTCTCAGAAATGATAAGTTCACAAAGGTACATGTAACACATTGGAACAACCGAAATAAAATGTTCAAACGTACCTACGTTCTGTATTTTAATTTAAGAAAACCTACCTGTTACCAGCTGTTCATCTAAAATTGTGAGCTATATGTTTGTGACTATTACAGTGTCATCTATGACAAAGAGAAAAAAGTGGTCCAACTAAAACATTCATATTTCTATACATACTACATGAATATGCAATTAAAATGGGGGTTCCTATTTTAAAAAATGCAGTTGATATCCATTTTACCTATGGGAGCGCCATCTAGCAGGCCAACCATAGCGCCATCTGGTTTCCTCCTTCAAGCTAGACAAGTTTTGTTCTTTGTAGTTTTTACGTTTGATGCTTATTTCATGAGATATTTGACCCAGTCACGATCAATGGGCCACCCTCTATAGCCTTGGTGATGGAAGTGTTAAGAGCAGGAGTCTTTTGAAGGGTTGCATATTGAGTCTGCCGTAGGTTAGTGGTTTGTGTAAATGATGACGGATTTTCCCTATACATCATCTTTAAGTCATTTTTAAACCAGTGGACTACCTCATATGCCACCAATAATTGATGTCCCATTTGTCTGTTTCTCGTTCTTCATTTGGCAATGAAAATATGGACAAGAATTTTCCTCTAATCACAAATTAATTTTCTTAATTACTCTGGTTACTTTGAAGGAAATTCACTTTGGAATTCAGAGCAGATGAGGAATTTTGTAGCCTATTGTGATGTAAGCACCACAAAGTGGAACTTTCTTGCTTTGCTGTGTCACTGTATGCAGCACAATGATAGGCCTATGCTATTAAGGTAAGATGTATTTCATGTTTGCCCTACTTTATATGTCATAGATACAGTCAGCTCTTTGTCTCCACTCAGCAACTGTGAGGCTGGTTGGCAGCAGCTCCTACTTCTTCTTGCTTGTCTATCTTCCATTTCAGCTCACTGTGTGAGGAACAATTTATATCCTCCATTATTTGTTTAATATTATCAAGTCTGGGTCTTTGTCTGTAATTTCTACCTTCTACTGCCCCCTCAATTTTTCTGTTCAGTAGACCATCACATCAAACTACACGGCTTATCAGCTGAGCCCTTCTAGTTTTTAGATGTTTCATGAAGCATCTTACCTCCCTTGCTCAAATGAAAACTTCCTCCTTTATGATCATTTCTCTCCAGCTGATTTTCATCATTTTTCTGTAGCACAGTGTTTCAAACTCAATGAACCTCTTCTCCTCTCTCACTTGTATTGTCAAAGCTTTAATGCTGTATGTTGCAATGCTCTTCAAAAAGATTTTCAACATTTGTTTCCTCATGTCAAGGCTTATATTCTTTGTAGTGAATATGTTTTTCTTCTTATTACAAGCATTCTTAGCCTGGGCAATTCTGTATACTACCTCCTTGTAGCTTCTTCCATCACTTGTGATCTTACTTCCCAGGTAATTAATCCCATTCACTCCTCGGTCATTTCATTTTTCAACATTACCAGTGTCTTGCTTTCATTGTTTCTGTGGCAGCCTAGAGCTTTTGTTTTATGTGTGCTTATTGTCATATGGAATTCCTCCTCCATTATTCTATCCAGTATGTTCAGGATTCTTTTGCAGGGCTACTTCACTTTCTGTAATTAGTGCTACATCATTGGCAGATCTCAGCATGCCTACTTTATCTTCATGAATTGTTACTCCTATGTTCGCTTCCTCTCTCACCCTCTTGATTGCCTTCTGTGTGAACAGATTAAATTAGTGTAGGGATAGGGAGTAACCACACCATACCCTCTTTTGAATGCTAGCTTATCTTCTTTATTAGCACGGTGAACTGCTCTGATTTCACATATGTAGGTGTTATATATAAGTCTTCTGTCTCTAAAGCTGATTCCTGATTGTTGGAAAGTACTAAATAATACAGTGTAGTTGACATTGTCAAATGCTTTCTCCAGATCTACAAATGCTATGAATGTACTGTTGTTCTCCTTCAACTGTTTCTCTTTCACTTTCATCAGTACCAATATTACCACACACACACACACACACACACACACACACACACATACACACACCCACACACACACCCACACCCACACACACACACACCCACACACACACACACACACACACACACAAGAACACACACACACACACAAGATTGGATTTTAACATGTGTGTGATGTGTGTAATGGATCAGTCTGATGCAGCTGTCTGAGTTTCTGTTCCTATGTGTGTTTGTTTCAAACATAATAGAGGGTGTATCAAAAAGAATCATTGGCATGTCTATATTTCTGAAACTAATAAACACATACAATGAATTATGTTTTTTGATGAACAGGAAAATCAAAAAGCTTTTTCTATACGTTTTCATGGGTGTTCAATATTCCCCCATTGAGACGCATGGCACATTTCAGTGTGGTATTCAAATTGTTCCCACACTGCAGCGAGCATGTCTTGAGTTACAGCTTCCACAGCCGCTGTTATGCGATGTCTCAGTTCATTCATTGTTGTTGGTAATGGAGGCACATAAACAGTCTTTTATAAACCCCAGCAAGAAATAATCACATACAGTCAGGTCCAGTGACCTTGGAGGCCAGTAATGTAAGGCTGATCCATTGTTCAGTAACCCTTTGATTTAAAAGTTCCCACACTTCCAGATGCTAGTGTGGCAGTGCCCCCATCCTATTGATAAATGCAGTTGTTTGAATAAGTCTCCAACTGTGGGAAAAGAAAGTTCTCAAGCATATTGAAATTTGTGCTTCCTGTAACAATGTTCTTGGCAAAGAAAAATGGACCATACACATTTTTCTGTGAAACTGCACAAAACACATGTTGTACAACTTCATGTGGTTGTTCCGTACCCCATATTCTCACATTATGGCAGTTCACCTTTCCATTTAAATGGAATGTTGCCTTGTCACTAAACACAAAGCGTGGAAGAAAACTGTCATCTTCCATCTTGCCGAGGATGAAATTACATAAATCCACACATTGTTGTTTGTCACCTTCATGAAGAGCTTGCAATAGCTGAATTTTGTTTGATTTCATGTGTAAATGTCGATGCAATACATGCCAGATGGACATTGGCTGAGCTGTAGAGCTGCAGGGCAGATTTCTGTGGACTCCTTGTGGAACAATGGCAATGCATTCAACGACTGTGTCAGACACTTGGGGACAGCCTGGCGATTTGCCTTTACACAAACAACCTGTTTCTCAGAGTTGTTCATGCCATTGTCTAATGCTCTTTGCTGTAGAAGTATCCACACCATACTTAGTATGAAAGTCATGTTGAAAAGTTATTACTGACTGCACTGCACAAAATGTAAGACACAAAACACATTCATTTGTCCCAACACAACTTTTACTAGAACTGAAGAGGGTGCACACTGCTGCTACCTAGCAGGAACCATGTAAAACTCGAGGGTTCGCTCTTTCCAAGAGTATATTGTTCATGCACATATCTCAAATAACATAATATTTACGATTTTTAAAAATCAAATGATTCTTTTTGATACACCCTTTGTATTGTGTAGCTAAAAAGTACATTATGCTAATAAGTAAATTAGGTGAATAAATAACTGAACCGAAATATGTTGTTGTTGTTGTGGTCTTCAGTCCTGAGACTGGTTTGATGCAGCTCTCCATGCTACTCTATCCTGTGCAAGCTTTTTCATCTCCCAGTACCTACTGCAACCTACATCCTTCTGAATCTGCTTAGTGTATTCATCTCTTGGTCTCCCTCTACGATTTTTACCCTCCACGCTGCCCTCCAATACTAAATTGGTGATCCCTTGATGCCTCAGAACATGTCCTACCAACCGATCCCTTCTTCTGGTCAAGTTGTGCCACAAACTTCTCTTCTCCCCAACCCTATTCAATACTTCCTCATTAGTTATGTGATCTACCCATCTAATCTTCTGCATTCTTCTGTAGCACCACATTTCGAAAGCTTCTATTCTCTTCTTGTCCAAACTATTTATCGTCCATGTTTCACTTCCATACATGGCTACACTCCATACGAATACTTTCAGAAATGACTTCCTGACACTAAAATCAATACTGGATGTTAACAAATTTCTCTTCTTCAGAAACGCTTTCCTTGCCATTGCCAGCCTACATTTTATATCCTCTCTACTTCGACCATCATCAGTTATTTTGCTCCCCAAATAGCAAAACTCCTTTACTACTTTAAGTACCTCATTTCCTAATCTAATTCCCTCAGCATCACCCGACTTAATTATACTACATTCCATTATCCTTGTTTTGCTTTTGTTGATGTTCATCTTATATCCTCCTTTCAAGACACTGTCCATTCCATTCAACTGCTCTTCCAAGTCCTTTGCTGTCTCTGACAGAATTACAATGTCATCGGCGAACCTCAAAGTTTTTATTTCTTCTCCATGAATTTTAATACCTACTCTGAATTTTTCTTTTGTTTCCTTTACTGCTTGCTCAATATACAGATTGAACAACATCGGGGAGAGGCTACAACCCTGTCTTACTCCCTTCCCAACCACTGCTTCCCTTTCATGTCCCTCGACTCTTATAACTGCTATCTGGTTTCTGTACAAATTGTAAATAGCCTTTTGCTCCCTGTATTTTACCCCTGCTACCTTTAGAATTTGAAAGAGAGTATTCTAGTCAACATTGTCAAAAGCTTTCTCTAAGTCTACAAATGCTAGAAACATAGGTTTGCCTTTCCTTAATCTTTCTTCTAAGATAAGTCGTAAGGTCAGTATTGCCTCACGTGTTCCAGTGTTTCTACGGAATCCAAACTGATCTTCCCCAAGGTTGGCTTCTACTAGTTTTTCCATTTGTCTGTAAAGAATTCGTGTTAGTATTTTGCAGCTGTGACTTATTAAGCTGATAGTTCGGTAATTTTCACCTCTGTCAACACCTGCTTTCTTTGGGATTGGAATTATTATATTCTTCTTGAAGTCTGAGGGTATTTCCCCTGTTTCATACATCTTGCTCACCAGATGGTAGAGTTTTGTCAGGACTGGCTCTCCCACGGCCGTCAGTAGTTCCAATGGAATATTGTCTACTCCGGGGGCCTTGTTTCAACTCAGGTCTTTCAGTGCTCTGTCAAACTCTTCACGCAGTATCGTATCTCCCATTTCATCTTCATCTACATCCTCTTCCATTTCCATAATATTGTCCTCAAGGACATCGCCCTTGTATAGACCCTCTATATACTCCTTCCACCTTTCTGCTTTCCCTTCTTTGCTTAGAACTGGGTTTCCATCTGAGCTCTTGATATTCATACAAGTCGTTCTCTTATCTCCAAAGGTCTCTTTAATTTTCCTGTAGGCGGTATCTATCTTACCCCTAGTGAGATAGGCCTCTACATCCTTACATTTGTCCTCTAGCCATCCCTGCTTAGCCATTTTGCACTTCCTGTCGATCTCATTTTTGAGACGTTTGTATTCCTTTTTGCCTGTTTCACTTACTGCATTTTTATATTTTCTCCTTTCATCAATTAAATTCAATATTTCTTCTGTTACCCAAGGATTTCTACTAGCCCTCGTCTTTTTACCTACTTGATCCTCTGCTGCCTTCACTACTTCATCCCTCAAAGCTACCCATTCTTCTTCTACTGTATTTATTTCCCCCATTCCTGTCAATTGCCCCCTTATGCTCTCCCTGAATCTCTGTACAACCTCTGGTTCTTTTAGTTTATCCAGGTCCCATCTCCTTAAATTCCCACCTTTTTGCAGTTTCTTCAGTTTTAATCTACGGGTCATAACCAATAGATTGTGGTCAGAGTCCACATCTGCCCCTGGAAATGTCTTACAATTTAAAACCTGGTTCCTAAATCTCTGTCTTACCATTATATAATCTACCTGATACCTTTTAGTATCTCCAGGGTTCTTCCATGTATACAATCTTCTTTCATGATTCTTAAACCAAGTGTTAGTTATGATTATGTTGTGCTCTGTGCAAAATTCTACCAGGCGGCTTCCTCTTTCATTTCTGTCCCCCAATCCATATTCACCTACTATGTTCCCTTCTCTCCCTTTTCCTACACTCGAATTCCAGTCACCCATGACTTTTAAATTTTCGTCTCCCTTCACAATCTGAATAATTTCTTTTATTTCATCATACATTTCTTCAATTTCTTCGTCATCTGCAGAGCTAGTTGGCATATAAACTTGTACTACTGTAGTAGGTGTGGGCTTCATATCTATCTTGGCCACAATAATGAGTTCACTATGCTGTTTGTAGTAGCTTACCTGCATTCCTATTTTCCTATTCATTATTAAACCTACTCCTGCATTACCCCTATTTGATTTTGTGTTTATAACCCTGTAGTCACCTGACCAGAAGTCTTGTTCCTCCTGCCACCGAACTTCACTAATTACCACTATATCTAACTTCAACCTATCCATTTCCCTTTTTAAATTTTCTAACCTACCTGCCCGATTAAGGGATCTGACATTCCACGCTCCGATCTGTAGAACGCCAGTTTTCTTTCTCCTGATAACGACATCCTCTTGAGTAGTCCCCGCCCGGAGATCCGAATGGGGGACTATTTTACCTCCATAATATTTTACCCAAGAGGACGCCATCATCATGTAATCATACAGTAAAGCTGCATGCCCTCGGGAAAAATTACGGCTGTAGTTTCCCCTTGCTTTCAGCCGTTCGCAGTACCAGCACAGCAAGGCCGTTTTGGTTATTGTTACAAGGCCAGATCAGTCAATCATCCAGACTGTTGCCCTTGCAACTACTGAAAAGGCTGCTGCCCCTCTTCAGGAACCACATGTTTGTCTGGCCTCTCAACAGATACCCCTCCGTTGTGGTGGCACCTACGGTACGGCTATCTGTATCGCTGAGGCACGCAAGCCTCCCCACCAACGGCAAGGTCCATGGTTCATGGGGGGGGGGAAACGAAATATATAAGCAATACATAATCCTTATTTTAGAAACCATGACAACAGTAGGAAGACTTATCATAGAATGTCTAAAAAAAAACAGAAACAAACATTGAAAATTCTAATTGTGAAGTTGTAATGCTGCTGTTTCACTGTATATGTACAGTTATTACAAAATGCAATAGTTAATAAACATTAAGTTTAATATAACAGTTTAATGTTACTGGCTCTTACTGTGTCTGAAAAATGGTTTTGTCTATTTTTTTCAGTGTATGTTACAATCATGGTATTTGTCTGCTGACATGCAACTATTTGTTTGTGCACTCATTATACTGATACCACTGTACTACTGGCACAAAATTGGTGAACTGCTGCTGGGACTGGTTATTTTTGTGTCAGTAGCACTGCCATTTGCTACTGTTCTCATCCGACGGCTTCCTGGTCTCTACCAGCCCACCCAGCCGTGAGTAGCATGTGAGGGTCCTTTCAAACTTCATCATTAGATCTCCGTTGGTTTACAAAATTATTTTCACTGCAAATATTTTCTTAATTTAAATTTGTCTGTATTTAAATTTAATGTATTGTACTGCTGACTCTTGAAATTGCAGTACCAGAAACTAAACTTTATTTGAAAACAAAAACAAATGTGAAATGACAAATTTTCAATTTCTTTAAAAAGAAATTCTCATTATCATCAGTGTTAGGAGGCTTAATCTCTTCTTCATGTTACGATTTTCTTTTTTATTCAACTCTATCATCAGCTTCTTCCTCCAGTTGTCAATATTTTCTGTTGATCTTAGTCATCAATCAGCTGGCGTCTTCTTCCATCCACTCCCTATTGCCTTCAATCCATCTTACCTTCTGTAAGAGAAGGAAAGTTGCTATTCACCATATAGCGGAGATGCTGAGTCATGATATGCACACAAAAAGATTCACACAATTATAGCTTTCGGCCATTAAGGCCTTTGTCAGCAGTAGACACACATACACATACGCACACACACAATCACGCAAATGCAACTTACACACACGTATGCAGTCTCAGAGAACTGAAACCACACTGTGAACAGCAGCACGAGTGCATGATGGGAATGGTAACTGGGTGGGGGTAAGGAGGAGGCTGGGGCAGGGAGGGGGAGGGATAGTATGGTGGGAGTGGCAGACAGTGAAGTGTTGCAGTTCAGACAGAGGGTAGGAGAGAAGGTGCAGAGGGGGGAGGGGGGGGGGGGGTAAGTAGCAGAAAGCAGAGAAATAAAAAGAAATGAAAAGACTGAAAATACTGGGTGTGGCGGTGAAATGACGGCTGTGTAGTGCTGGAATGGGAACAGGGAGGGGGCTGGATGGTTGAGAACAGTGACTGATGAAGATTGAGGCCAGGAGGGTTACGGGAACATAGGATGTATTGCAGGGAAAGCTCCCACCTGCACAATTCAGAAAAGCTGGTGTTGGTGGGAAGGATCCATATGGCACAGGCTGTGAAGCAGTTATTGAGATGAGGGATATCGTGTTTGGCATGTTCAGCAACAGGGTGGTCCACTTGTTTTTTGGCCACAGTTCGTTGTTGGCCGTTCATGCGGACAGTCAACTTGTTGGCTGTCATGCCTACATAGAATGCAGCACAGTGGTTGCAGCTTAGCTTGTAAATCACATGACTGGTTTCACAGGTAGCCCTGCCTTTGATGATAGCTGATGTTGGTGACCGGACTGGAGTAGGTGGTGGTAGGAGGATGTATGGGACAGGTCTTGAATCTAGGTCTATTACAGGGGTATGAGCCGTGGGCTAAGGGACTGGGAGCAGGGGTTGTGTAAGGGTGGATGAGTATATTGTGTAGGTTCGGTGGAGGGCAGAATACCATGGTAGGAGGGGTGGGAAGGATAGCGGGCGGGACATTTCTCATTTCAGGGCATGACGAGAGGTAATAAAATTACACTCTCAGTCAAATTTACATTCCTAGCTTTTGGAACTTTGTTCCTTAATCAGGGAGGAGAGAGGGGAAAAAAGTGAGGAAGGGAAAGTGGATTCAGTTGCTCACAACCCAGGTTAAGAAGCAACAGGGAAAGGTAGACAGGGATGGTAGCAAGGATGGAGGCATGGTTGTCAGAGGGAAGCCAAAGATATTCTACTGTTAAGTACTGTGCCAGCTTCAAACCAAAGAGGATGCATACAGAAGTAAAGAGGTATATAGTGTAAAGATAAATACAACTATGTAGGATGAAAAGATGTGTGAATGGTTAAAGAAGAGAGGGAAAAAGGAGAAGACTGAAGAGTAAATGGGAGTGAGGTTGGTTAACGTAGGTTCAGTCCAGGGGGATGGCAGGATGAAAGGATGTGTTGGAGTGCAAGTTCCCATCTCTGCAGTTTGGAGGGACTGTTGTTGGGTGGGAGAAGCCAAATGGCATGTACGTTGTAGCAGGTTCCTAGGTCCCTAGAATTATGCTGGATGGCATGCTCTGCTACTGAGTATTGGATATCTCCTATGCGGACAGTTCGTCTTTGCCCGTTCATGCGCTCAGCCAGTTTAGTTGTCGTCATACCAATGTAAAAGGCTGTGCAGTGCAGGCATGTCAGCTGATAAATGACATGTGTTGTTTCACATGTGGCCCTGCCTTGAATTGTGCATGTTTTACCAGTAGCGGGGCTGGAGTAGTTGGTTGTGGGGGGATGAATGGGGCAGGTTTTGCAGCAGGGTCGGTTACAGGGGTAGGAACCGCTGGGTAGAGAAGGTGGTCTTGGAATATTGTAGGGTTTGACAAGGGTGTTACGGAGGTTAGGGGGGTGACGAAAGGCAACTCTGGGTGGTGTGGGGAGAATATTGTCAAGGGATGATCTCATTTCAGGGCTTGACTTGAGAAAGCCATATCCCTGGCAGAGTAATTTGTTGATGTATTTGAGGCCAGGATAATATTGGGTGACAAGGGGGATGCTTCTGTGTGGTCTGGGGGTAGGAAAATTGTTGTTGGACAGGGAGGAATGTATTGCTCGGGAGATCTGTTTGTGGACAAGGTCTGCAGGATAGTTGCGGGAGAGGAAAGCACTGGTCAGATTATTGGTGTAATTGTTGAGGGATTCGTACTGGAGCAGATACGTTTGCCATGAATACCTAGGCTGTAGGGAAGGGAGCGTTTGATGTGGAATGGATGGCAGCTATCAAAGTGAAGGTACTGTTGTTTGTTTGTGGGTTTGATGTGGACAGAGGTGTGGATGTGAGCTTCAACAAGATGAAGGTCAACATCAAGGAAGGTGGCTTGGGTTTTGGAAAAGGACCAGGTGAAATTCAGGTTCGAAAAGGAGTTGAGGTTATGGAGGAAATTAAGGAGTGTTTCTTCACCATGAGTCCAGACCACAAAGATGTCATCTGTAAACCTATACCAGGCCAGGGGAAGCAGCTGTTGGGTCTTCAGGAAAGCTCCCTCCATGCGGGCCATGAAGAGGTTGGCATAGGACAGAGCCATCCTGGTTCCCATGGCCATTCCCCTGATTTGTTTGTAGGTCTGGCCTTCAAAAGTGAAGTAATTATGGGTGAGGATGAAGTTGGTAAGTGTGATAAGGAACGAGGTTTTTGGAAGATCTTCGGGTGGGCGTTGGGAGAGGTAGTGCTCAAGGGCAGAGAGACCATGGGTATGTGGGATGTTTGTGTAAAGGGATGTAGCATCTATGGTGACAAGAAAGGTTTCAGGTGGGAGAGGAGTGGGAATGGATTTGAGGCATTCTAGGAAGTGGTTTGTGTCTTTGATGTAGGATGGGAGTCTGCGGGTGATAGGTTGGAGGTGTTGGTCTACCAGAGCTGAGATACGTTCTGTTGGGGCTTTGAAGCCTGCCACAATGGGACGGCCAGGATGGTTCTCTTTGTGGATTTTGGGTAATAGGTAAAAGGTAGGGGTACGTGGCTCAGGTGGAGTGAGTAGGTCTATGGAAGCCATTGTGAGGCCTTGTGAGGGACCTTGAATTTTTAGGATTTTGTGCAGCTCAGTTTGGATGGAGGGAATGGTATTCTGGGTAACAGCTTTGCAGGTTGAGGTGTCGGAGAGTTGATGCAGTCCTTCTGCCACATACTCCACATGGTCAAGTACCACAGTTGTGGAGCCTTTATCCGCCGGGAGGATGACAATAGAGCGGTCTGTTTTCAGCTCCTTAATGGCACGGGATTCAGCTGGGGTGATCTTGGGGGTTGTCGGGATGTTCTTCAAGAAGGACTGGGAGGCAACACTGGATGTGAGGAATTCCTGAAATGTCTGCAAGGGGTGGTTTGCTAGCGCTGTGGATAGTTTTTTCAGCACCTGCAACCAACTACTCCAGCCCCACTACTGGTAAAACGTACACAATTCAAGGCAGGGCCACATGTGAAACAACACATGTCATTTATCAGCTGACATGCCTGCACTGCACAGCCTTTTACATCGGTATGATGACAACTAAACTGGCTGAGTGCATGAATGGGCACAGACGAACTGTCTGCCTAGGAGATGTCCAATACCCAGTAGCAGAGCATGCCATCCAGCATAATTCTAGGGACTTAGGAACCTGCTACAACGTACGTGCCTTTTGGCTTCTCCCACCCAACAGCAGTCCCTCCAAACTGCAGAGATGGGAACTTGCACTCCAACACATCCTTTCATCCTGCCATCCCCCTGGACTGAACCTACGTTAACCAACCTCACTCCCATTTACTCTTCAGCCTTCTCCTTTTTCCCTCTCCTCTTTAGCCATTCACACATCTTTTCATCCTACATAGTTGTGTTTATCTTTACACTATATACCTCTTTACTTCTGTATGCATCCTCTTTGGTTTGAAGCTGGCACAGTACTTAACAGTAGAATATCTTTGGCTTCCCTCTGACAACCATGCCTCCATCCTTGCTACCATCCCTGTCTACCTTTCCCTGTTGCTTCATAACCTGGGTTGTGAGCAACTGAATCCACTTTCCCTTCTTCCTTTTTTTCCCCTCTCTCCTCCCCAATGAAGGAACAAAGTTCCGAAAGCTAGGAATGTAAATTTTCTGTTTTGTTTTGTGTATCTATCGGCTGTACTGAGCTGAGGTAAGTACTGGCCAGCCCCTCTATCCCTTTGTTAGTATTTGTTTCACATCTTTATATGAGATTTTTCTTTAATCATTTAAAAACTTGTATTTGGCAGTTAAAAACAAAACAAAATGTCTTATAGTTACAAGAAATAGGGATCAGTGAGCACACACTAATAAAAACTCCATGTGTAATTCCTAGGCATGCAGATGGATAGCATATTGAGCTAGCACTACCATGTGAATAAGTTAACCACCATGGTCAGTTATATCTGCTTTACACTTAAATATTTCTCTTGTGGTGCTGACCTACAGATGCAATAGCTAGCATATTTTACATATTTTCACTCCGTGGCCTCAATGTTAATTAATTAATTAATTTACATTTTATTTGCATGAAGCCAGAACAGTGATGGCTTTTGCAAACCTCAAACACAACTGTATGACAAAAATTATATTTACAAAATATGTTACGTACCATAATAGCTGAATCTTGAATATATTTTACACATTTATTATTTTATGACTGATACACTACTCTCATATAACAAGTGGTATCTTAGAATTGATTGAATGAATACACTATAAACATTTCCCCAGAGCTTTTAATTTACTGTTAAAATCAGTCCACTGACGTGTTCTTGAATATTTTGGTCATTTTTAAAACCAAATCAAACCATTAATATAAGGGCTCTTATCTGTCATTTTTAATTTTGTTCCTCTCTAAAAATGGTTGTGTTTTGTGCCAGTGTTGTGGGACACTACAGCTGAGATGAGAAAAGTATTTATTCAATGTTCTTATATTCAGTGATTGATTCATTCATTGTATTCCACAGACCCCCATCAGAAAGAACTATCTTCAAGAATGAGTCAAAGTTTGTATTAACAAAAGAGAATCAATAACTGTACACTGAATTAAATATAAACTGTCACTACATTTGTAATACTATTTGTATTAACCAGGCCAATTTAACCAGTCAAATTAGAGGGAAAATCATTACACTAAAGAAAGCTGTTGCTTCCTCAATTACCTTCCAGTGGTGAAATTCCAAGTTCTGCCAACATACAGATAAAAAAGTAAAGAAAATTATAGTATCTGTGACAACTGATAATGCTATCCTGAAGTAGGTTGGGAAGGAATGGGCAGGTCTCTCAGATCCCAAGTAAAAAAGAATCTACTTGTTATGAGAATGGGGGGAGATGCAGGTGAAGTTGCAGATATCAGAGAAAGTAGTTCATAAGTAAAATAAAGAATTATACAGATTTCAAGGTAAGAAAGGAGTGTAGGAGTATGTATCACTTAGAAATGAAATTGATAGAAGGTGTGAATAAACTAAAGTGAACTGGCTACAGGAAAGAGATGTGAAAAAATATAAACAGAAATGGTCATCACAAGGACAAATTCAGATGTATAAAAGCCAAACTAGCTTCCATTGAATTTGAAAGCAGATGTCATTATTAGACTGCCAAAGAAATTGCACTGTTAAATGCAGAGGAAAGATCAAATAAATGAAAAGAGTGTCTCTATGAGGGGTAGGAATTCTGTTAATGTGATAGAAGATAAAAAGGATGTTGATTTGAAGGATGGGAATCAATTATTAGTCTGACCTAATGAAATTTTGCCGTAACACTAGGGAAAATTGATAAATAAAATTCTGTCAGAATTACTAATATCATTGGGGGAAGTTGCACAAAATAATTATTAGATGACGATAAGTTAGGCCATAGAGAATGTAAAGGTGCTTGAAAGACAGCCCTTAAATTATGCTTGGCAGTGGTAGCAAGACTTGAGGAAAATTAAGATTCTTTCATAGGATTTGTTGACTTGTTCATTTTTATTCATCTTACTTTCCACTGCCCATCTATATGATGGAATAGGCTTCATATCTTAAATATAATTATGTTAATACATAGTTAATGGTACACTTAATTACACATATAATTGCATACATTTAGAATAAGCCCCCAACATTATAAATTAATTTAAGAAGTTTAAAATATTGCACATTTTCTCCATGGTGTTGTCAGACCGATAATTTTGAAAATGTCAGATGCGTTAGTAATATTTAGAATTGCACTTTGTATGTATATTACACATAAAACATTTTATGCAACTTATATCTGCTTTAACAATACCAGAGAAGGAAAGTTGCTACTCACCGTATAGCGGAGATGCTGAGATGCGATAGGCACAACAAAAAGGTTCACACAATTGCACTCAGCATCTCTGCTATATGGTGAGTAGCAGCTTTCCTTCTCTGGTATTGTTACATTCCATCCTGGATTTTCTATTATATCTGCTTTACATATTTATTACATTCAGTTCATTTCATTCTATTTCAAACTGATTCATAACAGAAGCAATATCTTATAACAATAAGCTTTCCATTTACAATTATTTTGTTGAAATCATTTCCCTTGCATGTTCTTAACATGTTTGACAACTTATTAAAGCAAATAACACCATTGAGAAATGGGCTTTGATCTGTCATCCTTAATTCTGTTCATTGTCAGAAGTATAACTCATGGCACACAAGAATACTCGGCCTGTATTCGTGCAGTATTTGAGCATAAGAGTACTTAGTGATTTCCAATAAGTTTTACGTGTAATTTCAGATCTTTTCTAACCTTTTCTCACTTACATGCTTAATATACATTAACTCACCTGTAAAGTAATCAGACATTTGAAGCTGTTTTAAACATGGGAATTTGATTCTACACAGAGTTAGGGATTGATTGGTTACACACTGTATGATCAAAAGTACCCTGACAATCTGATGTAATGTAGAGTTGACCTCTAGATGTCACAAGATGTAGACATGCCAGTAAAAAATAAGATGTCATTGTCAGTAGGGAAGCAGTTATAGCAGAATGAGTTGGTCGAAGATCTCAGTGACTTTGAAGATTTAAAACACATTACATCAAGCTAATTGAAGTGACTGCATCAACATAGCAGGGGACTTTAATGCCAGAATTGCTAATGGATAATTAGGTGATCTAATAGGAACTGGTGGAGGAGCTATACTAAAAAGAAATTGTGTTATTTTGTAGCTCCTAATAGACTGAAAATTAACAATTCCTATTGCAAGCATAAACAGTTACAGGGAGTGGCATGTAAAATAAGAGGTAAGACAAACATTGTATACTATATTGTGGAAAGGAAAGTTGCCACTCAGCAAATAGAGATGCTGAGTCGCAGATAGGCACAACAAGAAGACTATCACAAATAGAGCTTTCGGCCTGTAAAAGGCATTTGTCAAAAATAGATGACACACACACACACACACACACACACACACACACACACACACACACACTCACACATGACTGCAGTCTCAGGCAACTGTAACCACACTGCGAGCAATAGCACCAGTGCATGATGGGAGTGGCAATGGGATAGGGGTAAGGAAGAAGCTGGGGCAGAGAGGGGGAGGGATAGGAGGGTAGGGGTGGTGGACAGTGCAGTGCTAGTGGGGTGCATGTAGGGACGAGGTGGAAAGAGGGTAGGGCAGATGGGAGGTTAGATGGAGGGCAGGGGAAAGGTGGGGAGTGAGGGGGGGGGGGGGGTGGGCAGTGGAAGAAGAGAGAAGTAAAAAGACTGGGTGTGATGGTGGAATGAGGGCTGTATAGTGCTGGAATGGGAACAGGGAGGCTGGATTGGTGAGAACAATGACTAATGAAGGTTGAGGCCAGGAGGATTATGGGAACGTAGAATATATTGCAGGGAAAGTTCCCACCTGCGTGATTCAGAAAAGCTGGTATTGGTGGGAAGGATCCATATGGCACAGGCTGTGAAGCAGTCATTGAAATGAAGAATGTCATATTTGGCAGCGTGTTCAGCAACCGGGTTGTCCACATGTTTCTTGGCCACAGCTTGTCGGTGGCCATGCATGTGGACAGACAGCTTGTTGGTTGTAATGCCCACATAGAATGCAGCACAGTGATCACAGCTTAACGTGTAGATCATATGACTGGTTTCACAGGTAACCCTGCCTTTGATGGGATAGATGATGTTAGTGACCGGACTGGAGGAGGTGGTGGTGGGAGGATGTATGGGACAGGTCTTGCATCTAGGTCTGTTACAGGGATATGATCCATGAGGTAAGGGGTTGGGAGCAGAGGTTGTGTGGGGATGAAAGAGTACATTGTGTAGGTTCAGTGGACCACAGAATACCACTGTGGGAGGGGTGGGAAGGATGGTGGGCAGGACATTTCTCATTTCGGGGCACAATGAGAAGTAGTAGAAACTTTGGCAGAGAATGTAATTCAGTTGCTCCAGTCCTGGGTGGTACTGAATTATGAGGGGAATGCTCCTCTGTGGCTGGATGGTGGGACTTTGGGAGTTGGTGGAAGACTGGAAAGATAAGACACAGTAGATTTGTTTTTGTACACATTGTAATCATCCTCCCAACCTTATAGGACATAAAGATGCAATAGGTAAAGAAGTGGTTTTGTTTAACTAAAGGTTATATAACTAGCAAATGTCAGAATATTGGTACTTTTTTATGGGAGAGCAATTTGATGTGCACAGGGATTCCAAAATACACAAGAATGTTTGGAGAAAGTACAGCCTTCAAATTTGAGTAATCAACAAACTAGCTTGTTATTTAGTGCAATTGGAAGAAAAAAAATCTACTCACCAAGCAGCAGCAGGGGAGCAGGAGAACACTATACATATGGATGTCAGACAAATACCACAGTGGCAGATCCCTTGTTTGTGGGGTAGATAATGATGGAGCCATCAGCTTTTGGGGGAAGAAGAGCCTGGAGTTCTGCAGAGGACAGGTTAGAGTCATGTTGTAGGTACCTGATGAATGGTTGTGAAGTAGTACGGGATGTGAGGAATTCTCAGAAAGCTTGTAAGAGATTATATTTAGGTAGCTGTGGTGGATCAAGTTGGAATTGTGGTTGAAACTATACAAGACTTGGTTCAATGTCAGGTTTCCTGTTGGAATGGTTTTGGGATTGGGTTTATAAGTGATATTTCCAGTTGGCATTACATGTGAAGAAAAGTAGGTCATTCACCAAAGCAGCATGAATAAATGCAGGTTTAGGACTGAATCTGAGACCCTTGGCTAATATAAATAATTCAGGATGAGGGAGTGCTTTAAGTGAGATGTTGAGAACAGCACTGTTGTGACTGGTTCTTGTGATCATGAATTATCATGATCTGGGAGACAATAGTGAAGGCTGGAGTGTGTTAAGGAGGTTGGGCAAGCTCAGTTTGTAAGAGGTGGATGGTGGTTAATGGTGTGGCTGTTTAAGGAGCTGCATAGGAACAGGAAGGGGAGCACTATTGCTGAAATAGTTTAGGAGGAGGTGAGGTAGCTTTTTGAGGTGAAGTTTGTATGGTTTGTATGTTGTTGCAGTTTGAAATTAGGTTGGCAGATGATACCATCAACATGAGGGGCAGATAACTGCAGTATTTTGTAGAAGGAGAGAAGTCTGGTGGAGTGTAAATTGGTAGATGAGGCATATAAGCTACAAATTATTCAAATAAATTCAAGAGATTGCTGTATTTGCAACTATAAAAGAGGCAGGTGTAGAGTAAGATTACATCCAGAAACTGGACATTCAGTGTTAGGCCTTCGGGAGTAACTCACAGGGACAAGCAGGTTTCAAGAAACAGAATGTAGGACCTTAGTTTTGATAGTGCAAAGGATGTTTTTGAAAGGAATAGATGTAATATGAGAAGGGATTCATCATGGCAAGAAAAGAGGTTTTGGAATGTTAGAGATGATGTGAGCAACAGAAAAGAAAATCAAAGGGTGGAAAAACATAGAACAAGGGAAGAAAAGCAAGGTAAAAGATCAGAAAAATCAGAAAAATTTGTATGAAAATCATGAGACTAGACAAGTCTGAGCTTTTGCCTGATGAGTAGACTTTTTACCTTGTCAATTACATTATATTTTCAAAAATAGATTATTTTTGTTATTTAAATGAATGTATACATTTCCATGAACAGAAAAATGAAGGTTACAAAACTATGGTACTGAATTTGGAAAAAATTACATTTTAAGATAAGAACATTTTGGTACAAAAAAATTTTAAATACCTGTACAGATAAATTTTGACGTTTTAAGTTTCTGAAAAGGTAAAATGTGCACCTTATAAATGCATGCCCAGATATCAGGCGTGGAATCTATGTAAGTCGCCGCACCCATCTCGCCTTGGGGGCAGAGCATCACTGATACCCTGGTTGTGGTGTGAACAATCGCGATGTGGAGATGGCATCCATGTCCATGGAGAACTGGGAGGTGAATGTGGTGAGCAACTCCCCATTGCTGGAGACCTTAGAATATGAGCAAAATTGGACAGTGTGAGGAGCACCCTGACCTCCCATTGGAACATGAGACAACAGGACCGGTGACGGAGAGTCCAAGCCTGGATCCCTGGTGATATCCTACAGTGGTGTGGAAGGTGGAGTCAGCTCTGTCACAGGCTGAGGCTGTGCAGGAGACATTGAACCAACGAGTGGCATGTCCACGATCTAGAGGGCACTGGAGCTAGTGCGGAAAGCTGCAAAGTTGTTGGTCCATCAGACAGAAGTGCCATTGCAGGTGAAAGAGAAGGCTGGAACATTAGTGAATAGATGGCTCCCAGCGACCAGGGCACTGGCAGAGATGGTTGTAAGGCCGGGATAGGGGGTGGGTGCCCACCTGGACTCTGAACTGATTTCAATGGTGCTGGACATCCCAGTCTCCAGTCGAGAGGGAGTAGATGTGGCAACCATTCTGACATACAATGACTGCCATAACCAGTGGGGATGCCTACCAAAACCATGGAACCAGACTGCTATGCCCAGTGGAAAACTTGGTACAATGAGTGAGATCCCAGACTGAGGAGGTGGAGCAGCATCCTCAGCTGCACCCATGGAGAAGCTGAGCAGGGCTACAGGAATCAATAGGAGTCATCTAGTAGGCCATCAGAAAAAACTGGTGGTGAAGTTCAGCAGATATTTTTCATTTAGGTCTCAAAGGTGTGAACCATGTGCTAGGCTTCCCCATTAGATTGGGGGTAAAAGGGAGGGGAGCAAATATGGCAAATGCCTAGCCACACGCAGAAATCACGAAACGAGTAACTGGGAAACCTTCCTCAGAAAAAAAAAAAAAAAAAAAAAAAAAGAGAGCCTGCGTAGTTAAGTCAATGGTGGCCAAGAAGCAACAGACCATGTACAGAAAATACAAAAATGCATCAATGACAAGCAGCCAAAACACATTTAGAAATGGACCCACAAAATCCTCATGGATGCTTTCCCAGGGCTGCGTTGTTGGAGGCCAGGGGGAAAACGAAGCCTTGGGAGTTGCCTGTTGGCTAGTACATGGGGGACATGCAGCAACCAAATGCTCCAGCTTCTGTTCAATGCCAGGACAGTACATATGTCTGCAAGCCAAGGCTCTGGTGCAGGAAACGCTGCAGTGACTGTCGTGTAACAACTGTAAGATCTCCTGCTGCAAACTCCTGGGAATAACCACCATGGGAGCTGTTTCACCTGTGGAGAGGGGGTGAACCCTGTCTAAGACTGAGAGACAATAACACAAGACAAAGTAGACACAAAGTGGATTGGAAGCGCTGCCTGGGTGATGAGAAAACCAATCCTGCTGGAGGAGGCAGGTTACCCTCTTGAGGGTGGGGTCAGACGCTATTGCTGTAGCAACTCGGGTACTAGTGATCAGATACCCATATACTGTTTGATAGGAAGAGATATCCAAATGAAAATAAATGAGCTCCAAAGTTGGAGTCCAGGCCAGAATAAAGGATCTGTGTGGGCATGGCACACACTGGAGTGAAAATGAATGTCATAGTTGTGTGTGAAGAGGAACAAGGCCCACTGCTGCAGTCTGTGGGCTGCCTTGCTGAGGATCTGGGTGGGCAGATTAAATAAAGAAACTAATGGCTTGTGGTCTGTAATGATTTGAAATTTGGTGCAATGTAGGAAAACATGAATTTTGTTGACCATAGACACAGTTGCCAGAGCCTCCATCTTGATCCAAGAATAGTGGAGATATGCTGGACTGAGAGGTTTGGATGTGAACATCAGTGGATGCTCCGAGCCATCTGCATTCCAGTGGGTGGAGGCTGGCCCACACTGTACTGTGAGCTGTCCATAGCCAAATCCAGTGGTTTGTCAGGATTAAAAGATGACAGATATGATGCTGACCTGAGGCATTCCATCAGTGTGGTAAAGGCCTGGATGCATGCTGGAGACTAGACAAAGGAGGATGTAGAGGGGGCATGCCACTGGAATGAATTCGTGGTAATAGGCAATTTTACCCTGGAAAGCCTACAGTACTTGTGATGATGAGGGATGCGGAAGGCCCATAATGGCCATGACGAGACTCTCCATGGGTCAAATGCCCTGCCGGGGTTTGTGTGGCCCAGATACTCAAGAGATTTTTGAAAAAAATTGGACATCTACAGATTGCAATGCAAATCCATGGTATGGAGTTTTCAAAAAAGGGTCTAGAGACTGTGCAGGTGGTTGCTTCTAGTACATCCAGGTTGTTGAAACAGTGTGGCATAGTGGACATGATCCATTTCAGTTAGCACTGGAAGAGTTCACTTGGCATGCCAAACATCAACTGTTGGTATTGACACAGACCTAAAGGCTCATTAAGAACTGTGATATACTTGGAGACCTAATCCAGGAATAACTAGTGATATGCTTCAGAAAGATCAAGTTTGAAGGAGAAGAATTGATACCCTGCTAAGTGTATGAACAGTTCATAATAGTTCATAAGGTCATGGCAGTGGGTGTGTGTTCACCACAGACTGTGAATTCATGGTGACTTTAAAATTGCCACAAAGTTGCAATTTACTAGAGGGTTCTTTCAGGATGACTAGGGGTGTGGCCCATTCAGTAGAGGAAATAGGAACTGCAACCCCAGGAGAGCCAAGCCAGTCCAGCTCTGCCTTGACTTGAGAGCCTAGAGCTATAGGTATCTACCTAGCATAAAAAATCTAGAACAAGCTGACTTCCTCAATGTTATGTGTGCTTGAAAGTGTGTGGCTAGGCCTTCTGCCAATGTATCCTGAAATTCTGAGCACAGAGATATCAATGACTGATAGAGGACTTTAGGAGATACCAACTATGTGGAGTCCATGACTGAAAACCAGAGGCCTGAAAGGCATCAACCTGAAAAGTTTTGCTAAACTGGCATCACAGACAACAATAAAGATAGTTGGCAGAGTCACTGATGTATAGGTAACTTCAGCCTTGCCCTGGCCAAGCAAAGGGATTTGCCACTTTCCATATTCATAGGGGCACCTGTTTACTGCAACAGTTGTGGAGGGCAAAGGTCTGTATATGTTTGGGCATTAAGCAGGGAAACTGCCATGCTGGTATCTATCTGCAGACACAGCTGACACAACCCAACTAAAACCTCATAAAAAGCTTGTTGGAATCCTGATCAGGAACTGGCCAAGATGATGACACTTCTTGGATATCCATATCCATGTTCTCTGATGCTGCTTTCTGTACTGTTGTGTGGCATATTACTGCCATATGGCTTTTTTTCAACATTTACAACAGACAGCCAGACATACTGATCTGTCATGTTGGGAGTAACAAGATGCACATGCTGACAACAGGGAGCAGTGGCTGGAACACTGTCTATGCACGTTACAGAATCCACAGGATTGTCTAGCTTACACTGGTGCTATGCCTTCCTTGCTGGAGGCAGTGGAAGCAGCCAGGTCACCCTATACTGCTATGATGTCACGCCATGCTTCCAGCTGCTGACCAGTGACATGGGAGACCTCATACTTGTAGGCAATTGACATAACCTCTTCAAGGAATAGTATCTCTGATTGGAGGGACCATTGACAGACTTCCTTATCAGGGACAGAGTGGATGATAATGTTGTGAACCATGACATCTGCATACCATCCTTTTGATTTGGCCATGACAAAATGGAACTTGTGACTAATGCCATGGGGGTCATGGCCCAGGCAGGATGAAACTGATGGGGCTGCTCCTTACATTGGGAGAATTTAACCTTAGCTACCACAGCATTTGTGCAGTGGCAATAACGGGAAGATAACAACAAACATAAATTGTCAAACAACAATGAGGAAGGTTACTGCGAAGGGGCCAACTGCCGCACCTATGATATGAGGTGAGAGAAATCCGTGAAAAAGGCAGTGCATGACATACCTCTGTATCCATAATGTGGAAGATGTGGAAATGTTGCTGTAGGCAGTCTTCCACTGCCTTGTCAAACTATGGGAATGATGGAGAAAACAGAGCTAGAGACAAAGATTCAGGGAGCAGCACCAGCAAAGCATTTTATATGACTCTGATGAGACCTTCCATTGTTGCACCAATGTTTGAAGCAGAGACCTCATGTCACAACAAGATGCAAAAAGCAACCACACAATGAAAAATATGAAATACTATCCTACTTGTCAAGAATGTATTCTAACCACAAGAACACAAGGACAATAACAGACATAACATGTTACTATGACTAGAAATAACTTGTACAAAAAGACACTTGTCATGGAGTGGCTACACTACTAGCCCTATAATCCTCTCATAATGTCAACACATAACTGAGGGCATGGAAGACAGGTTGCACGAACACTCAGGATTGGCAGCTTCTGGTGGTTCTAGTGTTTGCATCTTACAGTTGCGCACCAGGATCTCATGTCTGTTATCTATGCTGCTCAGTACATATATACTGTTACACTTTGCATTGCTCTCATTATGTTGTTTTATGTTTTGTAGATGCTTGAAAATGGCATAATGCCAAAACTGAAATCATTAATTAAAACACAAAAAGTTGAAAGCAAGATGACAACATAAAATCCTTTAAAATTGTTTATTGTACTGAATACTAGAAAATTAAATATACAAATATGAATTTATAGTTGTGTAAGATCATTTATCACACAATTATTCTATTAATGTTTCAGACCTGAGTATTTTATATAAAAATGGACTGTAATAGTTTATTAATGCCATCATAGTGGTCATCAAGTGTTCACTTGCTGCTTTGATAAACAGCTAGGAACATATGTAACTGATAATTAACAGTTACAGTGCTCCACATGTTTCTGATATTCATGCATTAGACACATCAAACATGTCTTGTGTCATTTTATTTATTAGTTAATTTTTTTTGCATGGAGTCATTAGAGAAATGACTGTTGCAAACATCATATGTATAGCATATATATAGTAGTGTGGTTTCAGTTGTCTGAGACTGCAGTCATGTGTGCAAATGAGTGTGTGTGTGTGTGTGTGTGTGTGTGTGTGTGTGTGCATCATCTATTGTTGATGAGGGCCAATGGCTGAAATCTTTAATTGTGAGAGTCTTTTTGTTGTGCATATCTGTGATTCAGCATCTCAGGTGGCCAAAATAAAACCGACCCCAAAGGTAGTCTTAAGTATTTTGTGACAATGTAATGCAAATGGCAAAGAAAATATATGCTATTATGCATCAGAAATTCTGACTAGCATACTCAATAGCCATTACATAGCATTAATATTGAAGTTAAGTACACAATTTTGTCGCTTATTTTATTTTGGTCATCCTGTCACTGTTAACCTGCAGGTTGTGTTAAGGAACAGAATATTTGTAGTTTTGCTAGTGTGGACATTATGTCCACAATGCAGTTTTTTAAATGAAAAATTTGGCATTGATTACACCAATGTAGAATGATGATTAATTAGCCAACAAAAAATGCATAACTTCACATGTCACACTACAGATGAGTATGTGGACACACTTGCCTGTCCAATTGTGCTATTCAAGAGCTGACCTAATGAAAGTATACAAGGCAAATCATTGATAATCTATGATTCAGTACAAATGACTGACAGATTTCCAGCATGGGTAAGAGTCATGAAGGGGAAAAGTTACCTAGTTTGTTAGTTAGGGTTAGATAGTTACATGTTCCATGGATGATTTTGCACACTAGATCACAATGATGTGGAATGTGTCATTTTACACTCACACTGCAAATTAATTTGTACATATGATTGCGTCCTGAACAGTTCTAAGTTTATTTCTTCCTTATAAATGGAAGAAAAGATATACAGATGTGAGTTAGTAATTCCTACCCACAACCTTTTACGCATTACAATATAGAGATTCTTCTATGAAATAGAAGGATTTGTCAGGGAGAAACTTTCTCAGCTCGTTATCAGACTTTACGTGCTGCCTGTCAGACATTTATATCAAGGGGTACGTGAACAAAAATTTTTGTTGCAGCATTTTGCACCCCCTTTTTTGCTAAAGACAACCTTAATCTGGAGTAATGAATGTCACTTTTCTCTCTGGTATTGTAATTATGTACCTAATTGTTCCTTTTGAACTGTAGTGGATTATTTACAACAGACTTCATGAGGGAAGTTCCAAGATGTGTTGTTTCCAATTTAGATTCTCATCAGTCTGGACCCCTAAGAATTTTGAAATTTCCACACTATTCATTATTTCCTCACCATGTGTTACACTTATCATTGGTGTAGAACCTCTAGATGTGAAAACCAAATATGTTGTGTCTTTTTAAAATTGAGGGTGGGTCCATTCACCGAAAACCTGTCAATGATACTTTTAAGAACTTCATTTACGATTTCTTCTGTTTTTTTGTTGCAGCATTTTGCACCCCCTTTTTTGCTAAAGACAACCTTAATCTGGAGTAATGAATGTCACTTTTCTCTCTGGTATTGTAATTATGTACCTAATTGTTCCTTTTGAACTGTAGTGGATTATTTACAACAGACTTCATGAGGGAAGTTCCAAGATGTGTTGTTTCCAATTTAGATTCTCATCAGTCTGGACCCCTAAGAATTTTGAAATTTCCACACTATTCATTATTTCCTCACCATGTGTTACACTTATCATTGGTGTAGAACCTCTAGATGTGAAAACCAAATATGTTGTGTCTTTTTAAAATTGAGGGTGGGTCCATTCACTGAAAACCAGTCAATGATACTTTTAAGAACTTCATTTATGATTTTTTCTGTTTCTGTGTGCACACTTGAATTGATTACAATACTAATGTCATCTGCAAAAAGAACTAATTCTGCTTGTTGTATACTAGAAAGAAGATCATTTACATGTATGAAGAACAATAGTGGACCTAAGATTGAATCTTGGGGAATGCTTTATGTGATTTCTCCCGAGTCGGAACTATGTTTCTGGACTAAATTGCTTGAATTACAGAGTACAACTTTCTGCATTCTTTTTGTTAGATATGGTATGATCCATTGCTTGGCTATACCAGTAATCTATTAAAACATCAATTTAGCTGGAAGAATACCATGATTCATACAGTCAAATGCCTTAGAGAGGTCACAGAAAATACCAACTGATGCTATTTTATTATTTAATCCTTGTAAAACCTAGTGAGCGAATATATAAATGGTATTCTCAGTAGAGCAACTTTTCTGAAACCCAATCTGTGATTTGCTAAAGATGCTGTTGTTGCTAAGGTGAGATACTATTCTAGAATACATCATCATCTCAAAAATTTTGGAGAATGATGTCAGCAATGAAACAGGTAAGTAATCATTGACATGTCTGTTAGTGGCTGACAAAAGTATGATAAGCATTCAGTTGTTGGGGTAGATTATTTTGGCAGACATAGAAAGGGTGGGAACAGTGAGCTTATTAATTTCATTTCAGAGCATGAATTATGGCCTTCAGAAACTTACATGGCAGTTGATTAATTGATTAAAACACAATACGTCATTTTATAATTATTGGATTCCATTTCTCATGCATCAGCTCATTTTGTGTTATCGTGCAATAAGGGTGAGAGTCTCACTGATATGATAATGAAATTTCAATCAGCAACCTTCTCTTCCGAATGTGTAAATATTTTGTTGACACCCACCTACATAGGGAGAAATGATCATCATAATAAAATAAAAGAAATCAGAATGGAAAGATTTAGGTGTTCCTTTTCCCCACACACCATTCGAGAGTGGAATGGTAGAGAATTAGTATGAAAATGGTTCAATGAACCCTCTGCCAGTGTGAATTGTAGAGTAACCATGTAGGTGTAGTAGATGTAGAATCAGATTAGTATCATTCAGCTTGGCTTAAGCCAAATTTACTGAATGTATTTATTTGCACACAAGATCATGTGGATACATTGGGAAAGCAAAATCACTTCATGGAGTTTTGAGATATGTAACAAGAGATATTCAGTGGAAGAGTCCACATCAGAACTGACCCACCTCTTATAAAGGCCAAGAAAATAAGTTTGTGAACAACTGATGCTGAATAGCTGATGGCTACCAGAATAATGATGAATCAGTTCATTGAAGGCAGCATTGCAAATAGTAGAGTGAAAATGACCACCAAATAAAAAAAAAACATCAACATAATGAATTGTTGCATTGGCTCAGAAAAAAGGCCATATAAATCATGCAGGGAAAGAGTTTTGTTATTTTGGAAAACTGAGAGATTGAGGTGCACCTTAACAACTCTGTTAATTGAATCAAACAATAATTTCCCCTTGGGGTCTCTAAATTAGCCATTAAGAGATATTCAGATGAAAGTATGATCATTTAAATATTGTATTGTAAACTTTTATGTAGTTTATTGAAACTGATATATTTATCTGCATCTGAATTTCCTTCACAGTTATGACTCAGTTTTGCATGTTCTGTGTAGTTAAACAGGAGAGAAAAGATTTTCTTATTATTTTACTATATTTTCATTAATTCACATTTTTGAAAACACAAGCATGTTATTTGAAATTAAAATTAGTTGGTTTCATTTTGATACTTAGTGATGACAGCAAATGTCTGTTCCATAAAAGTATTTGCAAATAGTGACAAAAAAGCAATTTCAGAAATATAAATACAAGTGTTAAGTTCAGCATAGGTAAAGGGAACTGTGCATTGTCTACATTTTGTTTCAGGGATGATCAGCTTTATGAATATATGCGTGATGTTTATATGGCAACACACAACAGGATGACACCCTATCTTGTCGGACTGGCTCTAGGCTACTTGCTCCATAGGATTAAGGGCCAGCCTGTTACTAAAAGTAAGGTATGAAAAAGTATTAAAAATATTCTATGGACTGCATTTAGAATAGTCACTAATTCATTAGATAATGGTTCATGACATTTTCTTTATGTAATTAAGAAGATGTAAATTAGTGCCTCATATACTTACAAATTTAGGAGAAAAGCCTTACTCTGGCAAAAGCTTCTTCAAGGATGCTGCTCAACTGCTTTTCAACTGTTACAGCTTATTCAATAATTTTGTAAGTTTACTGATCACTATTTTAAGGTAGCAGTTGGTAGATAAATACTGTGTTTTCCATAGGTCATACCCTGAAAGGAAGGAAGAGTATGGTTTAACATCACACAGCAATGAAAGTCATTAAATAAAGAGCACAAGCCTATGTAGAATGATGATGGGAATTAAAATCAGCTATGACCTTCTCACTGAAACCGTCTCGCCATCTGTCTTTTTACGAAATCTATGAAAAATCTGGATGGCTAGAGGGAGAATTGAAGCCTACTCCTCAGAAATTTGAGTTCAGTGACTTTCTCATTGTACCATCTCAGTTGATCATTTTTATGAGATGTCATAACTGAGTGAAATGAGTCATGTTACAGATTACTGACATAATGCATTTTTATGCTTGCATATTCATGTCATCTATTTAGAGAGAGTTTCTACAATAAAAAAAAATAAAAATCTGTTGACAACAGCAAACAAATATATTAGTCTTTCAGATTACATATGCTACAAACTTAAATAAATCATAAATGACTCTCACACAATACACTCAAAATACCAGAAGTTGGTCATAATAAACCATAATAATCCTCCATTGACATGGTTGTCTGTTCCCCTAAAACAGGCACCCTCATGACCTGAATAATGTTTAAAGTAAAAATCTTAAGAGTCTGACATGATTGCTTTCTGGTTGTGATCATTATGTTGCTTCATGATGACAGTGGAAAGTAAGGGAATAAATAAAAGCTTCAACATTGGTGTTGATTTTTATGTAAAACCTAAAATAATGGATAAAAATATATGGTCCAATAATGTTGTGATAAAGCATCTTTTAATCAGGATCTCCAGTGCACTAGTGCAATATACTCTCAAGACCAAGAACATTCCACTGGAAAGGAAATGATACCATTGAAAAAAATGCTGACTTAGTTAGAGTCAGTACGAATGTGCAATGCCTGAGGACAAAATTTGCTACATTGTCACAGTTTGTTGAGGAAGTGAGACCAGATGTATTAGGTATATTTGAATACTGACTAACCCAAGCAGAAATACAATACTACAGATGTACTGGATGTCTGGAAATGGTGAATGCAGGGTGTACATGGTGTAGAGAAACAACTAACCATGGTCGTATGTCTGTGTATGTAAGTAGTAAGCTCAGTGCCAAGAAAATTGACTTAACTAACTTTTGTGTACATTTGGACCTAAAATTGGCTGGGGCTGCCAGATGTTAACCTAATTGTTTTTTGTGTGTTCGATTCCCTAGAGGCAATTTTGAAAATTTCACAGACCAGTTGGAGAGCTGTCTACCTCACCTAGTGCATTAAAGGGCAAAAATTTCCTCACATCTAAACTTCAGCATTCATATAGGGGAAGTTAGTGATAAAGAGGGAGCTTTCATGAACTTAGTAAGCAGCTATGGACTATTTATGGCAAATTATCCACCAAAAAATGGAGCTATTTGTCTGACACAGTTATCACAAACCTAAATAGTTGGGACTACAAAGTAAATGTAGTTTACCCTGTACTTGTAGACCACAGTGCAGTAATCATGAAGTTATGGACAAACTCAGTGATTACGCAAGACTTCCCTAGCTGGAATTCTAATTATGTTTTCAGAAATAGAGTTATTACCAAGAAAAGTTTAGAAGATTTAAAAACTACATTATCTTCTATAATTCAGCACCTAATATTTATGTATTGGCACGAAATGACAAATTCAGATGCTCATTCCAGATCCTTGAAGTCAAATTTTATGGAAATTTTCCACTAAAATACAAGAGACATTCAATTGCCAAATCAAAATGCAAACTAACAAAGTAAAGATCTGATATATGCCTAGACAAAAAAATGTATTGTCCAAATACTAACTGACAGGGTCAAAGCAGACATTGATCTTAAGGACAGAATGTACTGCTACTAATTACAGGCTGGGAGTAACTACAGAAAGGAAACACAAAAAGTACAGAAGAAAAGCAGTTCCAAATACATCAAAGCTGCTCACAATCCTTGCAAGGTAGCGTAGTATCTGATTAATGCGCACAGAAAAAGGTTCACCTCTTGCACTAATTCTTGCAGTCTAAATGAATTTGATGAACATTTTATAAATTTAGTGGAAAGCACAGTAGGTGAAATTCCTGAATTTGGAAATAAATACAGCATGATAATGTGGAAGAGTGTGCATCCAGGAGCCCAGATATTTGTAGCGTGTCCTACAGCATGCTTAAAACTATAATTAGTGAAATTGTGCAGCCGCTAACAGTAAGTGCCTTCAAGCTGGGAAATTTCCACACTGTCTGAAAGCGGCATGCACAGTACCTGTCAACAAAGAAAGGTAATCCACATGAAGTGTCAAGCTACAGTTCCATAGCTGTAATACCAGTACTAACTAAGGTGATAGAATTGATAATGAAAGATCAACTGTTACGTTACCTTGAAGGAAATAACATCTTTTATGATACTAACACAGCTTGGAGAAAGGCAGCTCCATGATAACAGCAGTACTTAACTTAGTTACAAGTATGTTTATAGCAGAATCTGTTGCCCTAGTAGTCTGTGACCTTAGTAAGGCATTCAGCTGTATCCAACATAAGATGGTTCTCAGCAAGGTTAAACATATGATACTGTGAGATCTGTTCTGAAAACTTTCAAATCCTACCTGTATAACAGATGACAGACTGTATCAGTGCAAGGAGCAGACCCGGGTGAAAAGAAGTTACAACATGGTGTGTCACAAGGATCCATAATAGGACCTTTGTTGTTCCTGATTTTCATTAATAATGTAGGTTCCAGTAGGCACATCTTGCAGATTTAGATGGCATGAACTTGTTCTCAGAAAGAGAGAATATTCTTAAGGCATTACAACAAGCAGAAATTCTGCTCAATGAAGCCAATGCCTTGTTTATCATGAAGAAGATGAAAATTAATGAAGACAAAACTCAGAGGATTGTATGCAACCTCAGTGATACTGGAGCACTGGGTCATACAGCAGCTGTTAAACTTCTGGGCTCTTTCATTGGTACCAAGTTAACCTCGCAAAAGCACACCAAACACTTATGTTACTATCTTTCACACTTCCTGTACCTCTTGAAGAAACTAAACAGCATGTCAGAACAGTACCTGCTAACAGTGTACTGTGCTATGTCCCACAGTAACATCAGTTCTGGGCAGTTGTTGTGGGGCCAGTCTACAGGCTGCAAGAAAGTGCTTCTTTGCAGAAAACTGACGATTGTAAACCAATTTTTTCCAGATAAGGAGTTCTGAATGTTTTCATCCAGGATGAATTCAACCACCTCATTCACATAAAGATAAATCATGAGCCCTACAGAAAGAGAATGAAGTTCACCAGTGCTTCTATCACAATAAAGACAGTATAGACAGACCAAGATGTCAATAAAAAAGATAAATAACTAATTAAAAAAAAACACAACACACAAAACAGCTTCCCAATGCTGATCCTAAAATTACTTACTGCTGTACCTAAGGGCATTCAGTTTTTACTACTGCAGCAACTTACAACTAACATTCTGTGTAAATCAAAAGAGCAACTTTTGTACAGAACTGAAGAAATCTTCTCTAGTGATAGGACAGTGTCTACCCAAGCTGCATCTCCATTTTGCTGTTTAATTAAACTATGTTCTTGTATTGATTTCATAGTTTTGTTATTATTGTAGAGCATATCATAATCTTATTCTTAACTCCAATATATTTTATAGTATCCTTATTGTTGTGGACTGGCAAGACAGCCAATCCACTAGCAGGAAGCCGAAAGGCACGCGTTTAAGCTCACGCAGGCTGGCGTGAGGTCTGGAACAGGTAAAGTAATTATACTATCAAGAAAAGTACGTAGCTGCTGGAATACTTAACTTTAATCCATAATTGGTGAACATTGCTCGTGACGGTACATGTTTTACAGCATCAATAGTGACTGGTAATGGCGTCTTGCTTGGTCGTAGCAAATGACAAGCTGAAGGCTATGCTATCGTCTCGGCAAATGAGAGCGTAATTTGTCAGTGAACCATCGCTAGCAAAGTTGGCTGTACAACTGGGGCGAGTGCTAGGAAGTCTCTCTAGACCTGCCGTGTGGCGGCGCTCGGTCTGCAATCACTGATAGTGGCGACACGCGGGTCCGATGTATACTAACGGACCGCGGCCGATTTAAAGGCTACCACCTAGCAAGTGTGGTGTCTGGCAGTGACACCACACTTATTAGTATCAAGTGGTATTGTATTCATTTTATTCTTGTAACATTATTGTATCTTGACACTCACTGTCTTTACAGTCATGGCTGGTGAATGACTTAGAATCAGTAATAAATGGTAACTGTAAGTAGATTGTTTAGGCATATTTAACAACACTGAAACTTCTGGCAATGCTGTACTTATGCTGTTACACCTAATAACCCAGAATTGCCATACATCATATTCTTCTCTGTAGCACTGCTCTGTGTGTTCTGTGTGATGTTCAAAGTCTGTGGTGCACAGCCCTTCATTGATGGTATTCAGATCCTTTTTTGATTATAGTATATTAATTACTTATCCCTCAGACTCTGCCATAACTATAACTTTATTACAGTGAAGACAGGAAGAGAAATGTAGTGCTACAGAAAGAGTCCCGAAGATTAAATAGGTAGATCACATTACTAATGAGGAGATACTATACTGAATTGGAGGTAAAAGTAATTTATGGCACAACTTGGCTAAAAGATAGGATCAGTTGTTATGACATGTACTGAGGAATCAAGGAATAGTCTATGTGCTAATGGAGGGAAGTTGGAGGATAAAAATTACAGACGGAGACCTAGACTTGATTACAACAAGCAGGTCCAAATGGATTTAGGTTGCAGTAGTTATGCAGAGGTGAAGGGGCTTGTACAAGATAACACGAGTAACGTGTTTCTTATGGTTTTTTGGTCTGTCAACACCCTTTCAATTAAATCAGGGGAGAATCCAGAAATACAACTGTGTAATCTATTAAATTTTGGGCATGTAGCTGTGCAAATACTACTTCATCCACTGATATTTCAGCTGCATACCATCTGACCATCTACAGAGTGAGCCGCAAGACTCTGAAGATGGCCAGACTGTACTCAGCCGAAATATCAGTACAAGAGGTAGCATTTGCACAGCTGCATACCCAGAACTATTCATTACACTACAAGAACTTAAAAAGGCACATGTAGTTGTGTATACAATTATATGTCAGATCGTGCAAACAGGAGAGGCGCTTAGCAACAGGCAGAGACATTTTGTGTAGAAAACTTTGGAGAAGCTGACAATGGTGTATCTCAAGATAGAGGCCTCATAATGGAAACTTGTTTATTATATGTCTGAATTTCGTTTGTTTATTTCAGATTTTCTCTTTTATACTATTTATTTCGTTCCTACATCTTGTGGCTCTCCAAGTCCAGGTGTTGACTTCTCCCTCTCTGCACTTTCTTTTCATCTATCCTTTCACTTTTCCTATTTTTTGAAACTTTTCCATCCACATAATGAGGTAATTTTAAAAATAAAAAAATGGCAGATTCAAGTACATGCATAAAAAATTGTATCACTCATTTTTTGGCGCTTTTTGATTTCATGGCTAGTAAGTGGATTGAAAATTTTTATATTAAAAACAACAGCAATAATAATAATAATAATAATAATAATAATAATAATAATAATAATAAACCCTGTGTAAGGCCCGGGAAAAGAATAGGCCTCTGGTATGTTCTGCCAGTCATAAAAGGTGACGAAAAGAACAAACCACTAATAGGGCAACCCCCCTTTTAGTGTGATTAGTTGGTTCAGGACAGAACTAATGAAGCCTTGGACAAGCGCTGTCATGGTCGGGGATGACGTTTGAACCCTATGCCTGTCCACAATGGTAACAACACTGCTAGCCACACGGAAAATGATTTAAATCTAAATAGAGGTGTTTTGCAGGATATGCTTCCTGCAACCATCCTAGAAGGAAAACAAAGACAGAAGATGAGATGATCAGATGAAGTTAACCGACACGTCATGTTCTGTTATCACCAAGCAACAAACTTAGGAACCAACGCAACTGGATACAGATCACAAGTATACACAACATTTATTACCAGATACCCAGAATTAAAATTTTTAACAGAACAATGACTAGCTGATCAGATCTGTGTAATAATAAAAAATAACAGGATACCCCAGTCAGAATTAGAAAACATCAAACAACAACAAACTGTCAACACAATCATACACAACAAAATAAATGAAAATACAACTATGGAAGAGTTACAACTACTGGTTTATATAGGAGCACTCACTACACTAAATATACACACTAGGCAGAGATCAGAACCAACCAACACACAGAAGAAACCCAAAAAACCAGCATGGCAACACAGGCTACAGATCAGAATAGAAAAACTGAGAAAAGACATTGGACAGCTAACACAATTTATAAGAAATGAAAAATCAGACAAAAAATGAAAAAGGTTAGGTAAAATCTCACAACAAGAAGCGATAGAGCAATTAGATGAAAAGAAGCAGAAATTACAAGCATTGGTCAAACGACTTAGAAGATACAAAAAAAGTGAACATAGAAGGAAACAAAATCAAACATTCAACACAAACCAAAAGAGGTTTTACCAGACAATAGATCACACACATTAAAATAGACAATCCACCAAACATAACAGACATGGAACGCTTCTGGAGCAACATATGGTCAAACCCGGTACAACATAACAGACATGCACGGTGGATACAAGCAGAAACAGACACATACAAGATGATACCACAAATGCCTGAAGTGATAAATTTGCAACGTGAAGTCACCCGAGCAATTAATTCTACACACAACTGGAAAGCCCCTGGAAAAGATAAAATAGCAAATTTCTGGCTAAAGAAGTTCACCTCAACACTTTCACATCTAACTAAATTATTTAACATTATGGATATAATAGAGGGAAACATTCCACGTGGAAGCCCAGGCTATCCGAGATCTGAAGGCTGACCGATCTATTGTCATTCTTCCGGCGGACAAGGGTTCCACGACCGTGGTACTTGATCATCGGGAGCATGTGGCTGAGGGACTGCATCAGCTTTCAGACAACACCACATACAAAGTTTGCCAAGGTAATCCCATTCCTGATGTCCAGGCAGAGCTTCAAGGAATCCTCAGAACCTTAGGCCCCCTACAAAACCTTTTACCTGACTCCATCAACCTCCTGACCCCACCGACACCCTGAACCCCTACCTTCTTCCTAAAATTCCCAAACCCAATCATCCCGGCCACCGCATTGTAGCTGGTTACCAAGCCCCCACAGAACGTATCTCTGCCTACGTAGATCAACACCTTCAACCCATTACATGCAGTCTCCCATCCTTCATCAAAGACACCAACCACTTTCTCGAACGCCTGGAATCCTTACCCAATCTGTTACCCCCAGAAACCATCCTTGTAACCATTGATGCCACTTCCTTATACATAAATATTCCGCACGTTCAGGGCCTGCGATGGAGCACTTCCTTTCACGCCGATCACCTGCCAGCCTACCTAAAACCTCTTTCCTCATTACCTTAGCCAGCTTCATCCTGGCCCACAACTTCTTCACTTTTGAAGGCCAGACATACCAACAATTAAAGGGAACAGCCATGGGTACCAGGATGGCCCCCTCATACGCCAACCTATTCATAGGACACTTAGAGGAAGCCTTCTTGGTTACCCAGGCCTGCCAACCCAAAGTTTAGTACAGATTTATTGATGACATCTTCATGATCTGGACTCACAGTGAAGATGAACTCCAGAATTTCCTCTCCAACATCAACTCCTTTGGTTCCATCAGATTCACCTGGTCCTACCCCAAATCCCATGCCACTTTCCTTGATGTTGACCTCCACCTGTCCAATGGCCAGCTTCACACGTCCATCCAAATCAAACCCACCAACAAGCAACAGTACCTCCATTATGACAGCTGCCACCCATTTCACATCAAACGGTCCCTTCCCTACAGCCTAGGTCTTCGTGGCAAACGAATCTGCTCCAGTCCAGACTCCCTGAACCATTACACCAACAATCTGAAAACAGCTTTCGCATCCTGCAACTACCCTCCCGACCCGGTACAGAAGCAAATAACCAGAGCCACTTCCTCATCCCCTCAAGCCCAGAACCTCCCACAGAAGAACCACAAAAGTGCCCCACTTGTGACAGGATACTTTCCGGGACTGGAATGTGGCTCTCCAGCAGGGATACGACTTCCTCAAATCCTGCCCTGAAATGAGATCCATCCTTCATGAAATCCTCCCCACTCCACCAAGAGTGTGTTTCCGCCGTCCACCTAACCTTCGTAACCTCTTAGTTCATCCCTATGAAATCCCCAAACCACCTTCCCTACCCTCTGGCTCCTACCCTTGTAACCGCCCCCGGTGTAAAACCTGTCCCATGCACCCTCCCACCACCACCTACTCCAGTCCTGTAACCCAGAAGGTGTACACAATCAAAGGCAGAGCCACGTGTGAAAGCACCCACGTGATTTACCAACTGACCTGCCTACACTGTGAAGCTTTCTATGTGGGAATGACCAGCAACAAACTGTCCATTCGCATGAATGGACGCAGGCAGACAGTGTTTGTTGGTCATGAGGATCACCCTGTGGCTAAACATGCCTTGGTGCACGGCCAGCGCATCTTGGCACAGTGTTACACCGTCCGGGTTATCTGGATACTTCCCACTAACACCAATCTGTCAGAACTTCGGAGATGGGAACTTGCCCTTCAGTATATCCTCTCTTCTCGTTATCTGCCAGGCCTCAACCTCCGCTAATTTCAAGTTGCCGCCGCTCATACCTCACCTGTCTTTCAACATCATCTTTGCCTCTGTACTTCTGCCTAGACTGACATCTCTGTCAAAACTCTTTGCCTTTACAAATGTCTGCTTGTGTCTGTGTATGTGCAGATGGATATGTGTGTGTGTGTGTGTGTGTGTGTGTGTGTGTGTGTGTGTGTGTGTGTGTGTGTGTATACCTGTCCTTTTTTCCCCCTAAGGTAAGTCTTTCCGCTCCCGGGATTGGAGTGACTCCTTACCCTCTCCCTTAAAACCCACATCCTTTTGTCTTTCCCTCTCCTTCCCTCTTTCCTGATGAAGCAACCATTGGTTGCGAAAGCTTGAATTTTGTGTGTATGTTTGTGTTTGTTTGTGTGTCTATCGACCTGCCAGCGCTTTCGTTTGGTAAGTCACATCATCTTTGTTTTTAGATATAAATTATTTAACAGTTACATTGCAGACCCATACACATTCCCTGATACACTTACACATGGAATAACTTATCTGAAACCTAAAGATCAAGCAGACACAGAAAACCCAGCAAAATATTGCCCCATAACATGCCTACCAACAATATACAAAATATTAACTTCAGTCATTACACAGAAATTAATGACACATACAACACAGAACAAAATTATAGATGAAGTACAAAAAGGCTGTTGCAAAGGAGCATGAGGATGTAAAGAGCAACTGATAATAGATGCAGAGGTGACATATCAAGCTAAAACTAAACAAAGGTCGCTACACTACGCACACATTGATTACCAAAAAGCTTTTGATAGTGTACCCCACTCATGGTTACTACAAATATTGGAAATATACAAAGTAGATCCTAAATTGATACAGTTCCTAAACATAGTAACGAAAAATTGGAAAACCACACTTAATATCCAAACAAATTCAAATGGTATCACATCACAGCCAATACAGATTAAGCATGGAATATACCAAGGAGACTCATTAAGTCCTTTCTGGTTCTGCCTTGCTCTGAACCCACTATCCAACATGCTAAACAATACAAATTATGGATACAATATTACTGGAACATACCAACACAAAATCACACATTTGCTATACACGGATGATCTAAAACTACTGGCAGCAACAAATCAACAAATCAACCAATTACTAAAGATAACAGAAGTATTCAGCAATGATATAAATATGGCTTTTGGAACAGACAAATGTAAGAAAAATAGCATAGTCAAGGGAAAACACACTAAACAAGATGATTACATATTGGATAACCACAGTGACTGCATAGAAGTGATGGAAAAAACAGATGCCTGTAAATATCTAGGATACATACAAAAAATAGGAATAGATAATACAAATATTAAAGAAAAACTAAAAGAAAAATATAGACAAAGACTAACAAAAATACTGAAAACAGAATTGACAGCAAGAAACAAGACAAAAGCTATAAATAATTATGCTGTACCAATATTGACCTACTCATTTGGAGTAGTGAAATGGAGTAACACAGACCTAGAAGCACTCAATACACTTACATGATCACAATGCCACAAATATAGAATACATGACATGCATTCAGCAACAGAAAGATTCACATTAAGCAGAAAGGAAGAAGGAAGGGGATTTATCGACATAAAAAACCTACATTATGAACAGGTAGACAATTTAAGAAAATTCTTTATAGAATGAGCAGAAACTAGCAAAATACACAAAGCAATCACTCATATAAATACATCGGCTACACCATTGCAATTTTACAACCACTTCTACAACCCTTTAGATCACATAACATCAACAGATACGAAGAAAGTAAATTGGAAAAAGAAAACACTACATGGCAAGCACCCGTATCATCTAACACAGCCACACATCGATCAATACGCATCCAACACATGGCTAAGAAAAGGCAATATATACAGTGAAACGGAAGGATTCATGATTGCAATACAGGATCAAACAATAAACACTAGATATTACAGTAAGCATATTATTAAAGATCCCAATACCACAACAGATAAATGCAGACTTTGCAAACAACAAATAGAAACAGTAGACCACATCGCAAGTGGATGTACAATACTAGAAAATACAGAATACCCCAGAAGACATGACAGTGTAGCAAAAATAATACATCAACAACTTGCCATACAACATAAACTAATAAAACAACACGTTCCCACATACAAGTATGCACCACAAAATGTACTGGAGAATGATGAATACAAATTATACTGGAACAGAACCATTATAACAGATAAAACAATACCTCATAACAAACCTGACATCATACTCACCAGTAAAAAGAAGAAATTAACACAACTAATCGAAATATCCGTACCCAATACAACAAATATAGAGAAGAAAACAGGAGAAAAAATTGAAAAATACATCCAACTGGCTGAGGAAGTCGAGGACATGTGGCATCAGGATAAAGTTGACATTATACCAATTATACTATCAACTACAGGAGTCATACCACACAATATCCACCAGTACATCAACGCAATACAGCTACATCCAAACGTATATATACAACTACAGAAATCTGTAATTATTGATACATGTTCAGTTACCCAAAAGTTCCTAAATGCAATGTAACATATACCATACAGTTAAAAGGAAGTCACGCTTGATCAATATCTGCATCACTTTCCATTTTTAACCAGACATAACATCTGAGAAAGGAAAGAAATAATAATGATACCCTCTTTTGAAAATAAGTACTGGCCATCCCATTTCTCACTTTGCGTACTTTACAATTTTCTGAGTGAATGTTTTCCTTTTTGTACCATTAATAACAAAAATTGTAGCAATAACATTGAACAGCAGAAATAAATAATACTGACTACATACTGAACACATTGTTATCTTGCTGCCAGAATAGTGCCCTTCTTGAAAGGCCACATATTTCTATGCCAGAAGCTAAGAAAAATAATCAGCAGAGAATAGACAATGTGAGCCATATCCTGCTGTGGTAGGCTATTTGTTAATTGAGTTGGTATTTGAAGAATGACACTTGGCTATCTTCTGTGTTGCTATGATGATTACTAAACTGAGTGAGCAATCCACATACTATCAAAGAAGCTGTAGGGTTGTAGGTAACAAAACAACCTACAATATTACTAAAAATATTGGAATCAGCCTTTTGGAGATATGTAGCAAAGAAGAACTACTTGCTAAAAAAGTTATAGAGAAAAAATAAAAAGTAAAAGGTGCAATGCCTTAGCAGTACAAAGAGCTAAGTGGAAGATACAAAATGCTAATCATGACACAGTGCTTTTCTGTGTTGTTAAAATAAAAACTGGTCTCATCTTTTCATTTCTTTTTTTTTTAAAGACATTGTAATGAAGACAAAACATGGATTCAGTGTATCAAAAGATGACAGAATGAGGTAGACCTAAAAAAACTGGTAAAATGGCTATGTCTGATATCCAAAAAGCTTTAAAAAGGTTGTGCTGTAGGAAAGCACTAGATGCATACAAAATAAAAAATTTCTAGTTGAAATATCTGACACTAGCACATGTAACACTAATTAAATACTTCACAGAAACAGTAGAAGATCCTTTTTAGAAATATATTCACACCCAGTGGAAAGTGTTATGTATGTACTAGCTAAAACTGGGGCTACTGAGAAATACAGCAATTACCATCCAATAGCCTATCTCTCCATTGTCTACAAACTGTTCTTAACTCTTTTGTTCATAACTGTTTTAAGTGATAGGATCTACACTCTTTGTGAGAAAGGATTAGGAAGAGAAACAACGTATTAGAAGCTTTTTGCATTGAAAGCACCTTGATCTACATTTATACTTCACAAACCACCATACAGTACCTGGCAGAGGGCACTTCTGGTACTATTATTATTTCCCCCCTTCCCTGTTCCATTCACAGGAATGACTGATGGTAAGCCTATAAAGTTTTAATTTATTAGATTTTTCAACAATATTATGAAAAGGTTAGTTACTACTCACCATATAGCAGAGATTCTGAGTTGCAGATAGGCACAACAAAAGAGCTTTATTAGGTTTTTCTTGTCATAGTAATTTCATGAGTCATATGTGGGAAGATGTGATATGCTACCACACTAACCTGGGAACATATGCTCTTGGACTTTCAAAATGAACCTCTCAATGATGCACAGTGTCTATCACTGTGCTTTATTGAGGATCTCCTTCATGCTCTTGGAGCTAATAAACAATCCTGTACAAAACACATCACTCTTCACTGAATCTTTTCTATCTCTTTTTATTAATTCATTTTGGTAAGGGTCCCAGTCTTCTGAGTAATATTCAAGAAGTGGTCAAAGAAGAGTTTTGTAAGACACTTATTTCATGGATGAATTACATTTCCTTAAGATTCTTCCAATGAATCTCAGCCAGGTATCTCCTTTTACTAGCATTCCTCTCTAGGTTACTGTAGACAATTACTCTTAGGTATTTTACCATAATTACTATTTCCATCGATTTATCACAAATAGTGCAGAAAAACCGAAATATGTTTCTCTTCCTGTTTTTACACAATACATTACATTTATTTTTATTTGGGATCAACTGTCAGTCCCTGTATCAATCATGTATCTTCTGTGGGGTCCTCCTGTATTTTGCTTCTGGTGCTGAAACATTTCTAAAGATAACAGCACTGTCTGCAAACAGCTTTATGGGGTTACAAAAATTATGAGCTAGATCATTAATATATATTGTAAATGGTGCCAGTACTCCAACTCTCCCTTAGGCTACTCCAAAAATTACCTGTCACTATTTTCCTTTTGAGAATAACATGTTGAATTTTATCTGCAAGGGAATTTTGAATCCACTCACAAATCTCGTCTGGTACTTGAGAAGTTCACATTTTGTTCACTAATTGCCAGTGCAGAACTGTATCAAATGCCTTCCTGAAGTCAAGGAACATGGCACCATCCTGGGCACTGTTCCATCTCTAATGACCTCATTGTTTGTGGGACAATAAACCCTAATCTTCCTTCCTTCTGGGAACTGTCGTCTATGGCCCTCTAGATTTCATTCCTGTTTGTGAAGTTGATGTTGATTCCTATAGAAGAATTTATCATTCTCCAAAAATGTCATAATGCATGATCAAGAAACATGTTTCATAATTATGCATCAAACTGATGTCAGGAAGAGAGATCTGTATTTATCTACATGTCTGTCAATCCTATTTGAAAACATGAATAACCTGGTTTTTCCTATCACTAGGTACACCTAATTTCTGCAGCAGCCTATGATAAGCTACTGCAGGAGGAATGCAAGTTCTTTTGTGTTACCTGCGTAGAATTTGATAGTTATCTCACTCAGTCCCAGTACCTTTCCACAGTTGAGCATTTTTCATTGATTTCATATTCTGCGATCACTTTCTCAATATCTGCCATCATGACATTATGCAATTAGTGAAAGGAAGAATCATATTGTGACCTTCCACTGTAGAAATATTGAAGGAAGATTAGGGTTTAATGCCCCATAGACATCGATATCATTAGACACAGTCTACAGTGAAACAGTTTTGGAAGACTGAATTCAATACTTTGGCATACTTGCTCTCACCTTCCATTTTGGTGCCAGTATGGTGATGTGAACAGAAGATTTAGACATGCTTACTGGCTTCCACATGGCCCAATTTTTTTAGTGTTTTTGATTACCAAAATTTTTCTTCCACATTCATTAAATGCTTCTGCCATTGCTCTCCTTATGCTCATTTTCACTTCTTTGCTCATTTTCATTTCTTTGCTTAAATATACAACGAAGCTCTCTTTAACTTCATAACAACTTTCAAACAGTTCTACTGAGCCATGGTGGGTCTTTCCCATCCCTTACAATCTTGCCCAACACATACTGAACTAATGAACATTGTATAATACTTCTGAATTTTATCCATTTGTGCATTAAATCTTCGTCACATCTGAGATCATTTCAGAATCAACTGAGCCTCTGGCTTATAACTTCCACTCAGCTGCAAATCAAAGGATCATGAAAGATTCTGGATATAATGCTGCAAATAGCTTGTTCCCCATGTGTGATGTTAGCTACCTTCACCAATGCAGCAAACCAACTAAACCAACCAAGGATGGCCTCAGAACCTAGGTAGGAAGCATCATTCATGTGAAAATGAGCTGAAGTTTGCACCTGGTTACACCCAGTTCCTACAGTAACCACTAACAGAGCTCTCTCTTCATTTTGGATGAAAATCAGGTGCTCCATCATGCACCTAATGTTGGAGCTACCAGTTAGCAACATATCCATTCTCTGAGGTTGTCCAAACTTGGCAGGGCTTTTGGCTACTGGCCCACCAGCTGAAACATCCCATACTGGCTCAGATATTTTATCAGAACAGGGCAGTGTCTTGTACATGTAGCTAAGATTGCAGGGGGCAACAGTGCAATTAGTTCCCACAGTCACCTCTGTACCAGAGATTTGAAACCTCACCATTGTCTGCCACTTATCTATGAGCAAGGACAAACACTTCAGATGGTGTGCATCATAAGAAGCAGTGACAGCTGAGTTTGTGGGATATTTAAATGGCACCAGAGGTGTTGCAGCTTTTGCCATAGGGTGCTCTAATTTCACTGCAACTCAGGGCAGCAGCTTGTTGATTATAGCCAACACAGCTTCTACTCCTACTCCTCGATTCAGTGCAGGTACTGACAACCATTCATAATTTTCATAACAGGCTCACCTAATTACTTATGATCAATCATGTGAAAATCTATGCAGTCCTTTTTCAGTCTCTTAAGAAATTCGTTCATATATTATTTTCAGAATTTTAAACAAATCTCAAACACATAAATTGTCACATTTGGCACTCTAGTCAAAAGACTAACTTGACTTATTTTATAAATCACAACTACAATTCAGTGCATGTTAAAAGTTATTGAAATGTTAAGGGAAGAAACTCATGTTGATAAGGCCATTAGTGTCTCCGTGGAGAAGTTTGTAGTTATGGCACTATTTATGTAAATAAACTAAATTGTTTGTAACATTTTTTGTAATTATTTGATTAGAAAAATAATCTGTTCATTACACTGCAGGCATTGCCCCTTTTTATCTGGTGTATCATAAATGTGACTTCCATGATGGATTCAGTGGTTAAAATTTATTATAAACAACAATGGCAATAATGTCAACAACTTTTTAACTATTAAAGCTTCAGACATAGATTTATGTCCAATCAGATAGTCCCACTGTCACGGTACTGAAACTGACATCTGTTTTTCCCTAGCATGCTTATATCAAGTTTTAATGTGTTTTCATTAAAATCATATTAGTGATGACATTTCAAGTGACAGGTCCCTCCATATTAGCTCATCTGGTGACCATATTGCTAGAACACATCCCTTCTTCTGCCTGGAAAAACCTCAATGATCACTGGGCCTCGTGGCTTGCTAGCCACCTTTACTTCCACTCAGCTTGCCAGTCATGGTCCATCTGATAGCTGGCCACCCCAACAAACATTCACACAGACTCACAGCCGACCTGTCAGATTTAGTCCATCTTGCAACAGTCAAACCAGTTGCTTGTAATATCACATTGAGACATACATTAACAAAAGACAAGGAAATCATAGAAACTTAATATGTATGTGTGTTAACAATGAAGTACTATTATACTGATTCATGCTTATGCCAGCTAAATTTTATTGCATAAATTAGAAATAAAGCTGCTGCTTTGAAAAAAGCTGCAGTCCTCTGTTCTGCTAAGTAGCTGCTGTTCATACACCATTGGTAGCTTAATATTTACTTAATTACAATGGTATTTTCCAAACAAAATAGTTACCTATATCTGTAAATACTGAATCCTCTTTTACGGCAGTACATCACTACTTGTGATGCAACTTTGCTACAAACAATGCTACTTGCCTACAGCTATTAAAGCCTTTCCATCTTTCAAATAAAATTGTAATTTGTAGAAACAGTGATGAATGAGGTTTGTTTTTAAATTTCTTTCAACAGTTTGGAATTTCCAATTTTTTGCTTTGTGTTAGACTGGACCTTACTAAATATCTTCACCCCACTCTGATTCTGAGACAAGTAGGCAATGTCTGCATGAAAATTATTTTTGTCTTGCACTGTGTACACCACAGGCCAAACTGATTATAGCTGTCAGCAATAAAAACATTAAGAAGTAAATGTATTGGAAAGAGAGTAATAATTTTGATACCCTTAAAAAGACTTCTGCACGATGTACGGTTATCTACTGTACACAATATCATTAATGCTAACCACTGCTGAATAAACTGTTTATGTACTTTAAATGCACTGCTACCGAATTATCATATCATTTCATAAGGCAATGAGTAAAAATACAGGGAGTTTCAAGATGGAATAGCAATTGCTGTTCACCACATAGCAAAGCTGTTGAGTTGCAACCAGGCACAGTGAAAAAGATTGTTAGAAATATTCAGCTTTGAGACAGTCTTTCTTCAGAAGCAGAAAACTCACCCACAGTCACACATACATGGCCACTATCACTGGGCACTAAGGCTCAACTGCTATGGAGATGCAGTTGCAGTTGTGCCTTAGTGCTTCTCTGTCCTGTACCATAGCAGAACTGAGGTACCAGGGATGACTGCTGCTATGCCAGCCAAAGCTGTGGTGCAACACGTCTCTCCTCTTCAATGGATCTGATCCACTGAATCATAGACATCTGCATCTCTGGAAAATGTCTTGACAACACATCTCACAGTTTGATATATATATATGTACAGTACATTTTTACTTCTCTTATGCTAATCCAGCATGCAACACAATGTTCACTGGCAGTTTAATTACTAACAATTATTTTTAAGTTTGACCCAGTCAACTGGCACACTGGGAGTTCAGGTGAGCAGGCGATTTTCCACCTAAAATACACACTAAGATTTTTTTTTTTTTTTTTTTTAAAAAAAAAGATGCTCCACAAAGGAATATTCCAACTGGGATATAAATCAGTAGATGTGATGTAAATGTACAGGCAAACAAATGATTACAATTTCACAATAATTGGGTGATTTATTCAAGATAAAGAGCTTCACCATTTAACCAAATCAATAATGTGTTGATCCCTTATGCATGCAGTAATTTGGCTTGGTACTGATTGACAGGATTGTTGGATGTCCTCCAGAGGAATAGAGTGTCACATTCTGTCCAATTGGCATGTCAGATTGCCCAATAGCAAGATAGTTGGAGGGCCCTGCCTATAATGCTCCAAATTTTCTCAATTGGGGAGACATCTGGTGACCTTGCTGGCCAAGGTAGAGTTTGGCAAGCACAAAGACAAGCAGTAGAAACTATTTCCATGTGTGGGTAGGCATTATCTTGCTGAAATGTAAGTCCTGGACTGCTTATTATGAAGGGCAACAAAATGGACCAAGTAGGGTAGCACACTGGTTAGCACTGGACTTGCATTCGGGATGATGATGATTCACACCTACATCTGGCATCTTGACTTAGGTTTTCTATGATTTTCCTGAATTGCATAATGCAAATGACAGGATAGTTCCTTTGAAAAGGCACAGCCATTTTCCTTCTCCATCCTTCCATAATCCAAATAGTGCTCTGCCTCTGATGACCTTGTTATCAATGAGATGTTAAACACTAATTTCCTCCTCCCTCCTCCACAAAAAAACAAGGCATAGAATATTGCCAATGTACCACTGTGCTGTAAGGGTGCCACAGATGACAACCAAAAGTGTCTTTCTATGAAAAGAAATGGCACTCCAGATCATCACTCCTGGTTGTCAGGCTGTATGGCAGACAACAGTCAGGTTGGTGTCCCAATGCTGTCTAGGGCATCTCAGACACATATTCAGCCTGGAATCTCATTGATATTGTGGTGTCACCGCCAGACACCACACTTGCTAGGTGGTAGATTAAATCGGCCGCGGTCCATTTAGTACATGTCGGACCCGCGTGTCGCCACTGTGTGATCGCAGACCTAGCGCCACCACAAGGCGGGTCTCGTGATACGAACAAGCACTCGTCCCAGTTGCACGGACGACCTAGCTAGTGACTAGATGTACGAAGCCTTTCTCTCTCATTAGCCGAGAGACAGAATAGCCTTCAGCTAAGTTAATGGCTACGAACTAGCAAGGCGCCATTAGCCTTACAGTGATTGTAATTAAAGTCTCCTGTGTATAGTCAAGAGCGATGTACCACAATGATTGATTAAAGATAAGTATTAATCCAGCTACGTACTTTTCTTCATAGCATTAATTACGTAGCCTGTTCCAGTACTTCACGCCCATCTGCGTTAGTCTAGCGTGCATTTTCAGCCATCTCGATCTACAAGGTGTTGGCCCAGCTGCCGACACATCAGATATGTGTAGAATTGTCTTAGGCAGTGGTGCTATATGAACCTGATTGTCACTTGCCATACAGCCTGACAACCAGGAATGATGGTCTGGGGTGCCATTTCTTTTCATAGTAGGACACCTTCAGTTGTCATCAAAGGTACTTACAGCCCAGCAGCTTGTTGACAATATTCTATGCCCTGTTTTGTTGTCCTTCAAGGCAAGCCATCCTGGGCTTACATTTCAGTAAGCCAATGCCCACCTTCACATGGTGAGAGTTTTTACTGCTTGTCTTTGTGCTTGCCAAAACCTACCTTGGCCATCAAGGTTGCCAGATCTGTTCCCCATTGAGAATGTTTGGAGCTTTATGAGCAGGGCTCTCCAACCAGGTCAGGGTTTTGGCAATCTATTGCATCAATTGGACAGAATTTGGCACAATATTCATTAGGAGAACATGCAACAACTCTATCAATCAGTGCTGAGCTGACTGATTCCGTAAGGCCAGACATGGACCAACATGTTTTTGACTTGCTCAATTTGTGAAGCTCTTCCTTTTGAATAAATTATCTAATTTTTGTGAAATTGTAATCATTTGTTTGTCTGTACTTGTAAATCACATCTACCAATTTCTGTTCCATTTGGATAATTCCTTTGTGGTTCATCATCTTGTTTTGTCATAGAATGTAGATGCAGACTCCACAAAGCTGAGTTAGAACCACAATGGTTCCTGATGCTGGCACAATCATCATAATGATTTTGCAATGTCAATCATTAAGGTATTGCTGCATATGCTGGAGCACCTGATCCGCAGTAATGCAGCACTCTTCAGTTGCTGTCAGCTCACTAAACTTCCATTGTTTTTCACACTTATCCACTACTGAATTATAATATAACAAATACAGAGAAACAACTACAAAAATAATATTGCAGCACTCAGCTTTCTTGTTAAATTATTTTAAAAAATCGTCTTTTACCAGTAAACTGTTCCTCTCAATTGATCATTTGTGCTTGGCATTTCTTCTCATTTATCTGGTGGATTTTTAACTCACTGTGTTGGTACATATCTCAGAATGCTATCTCTGTTACAAAAGTCTGCCTTACGTAGTCTGTTCATCCTTTTTGAGTGATGAACCTTGCAGCTGCACATTATTGGCATCAGTTTCCTCCCAGTTGGAACAATGCCCCACCAAGTTCTATCATGAGCTACTGAAGATCAGTGTTTGGATGACGCTTCTTCTTACCTCCAGTAAATATTACATTGCAAGTATGAACAGTTTTATGAACCTTCTTATCCTTAGGTATCCCTTTGTCAGCCTGATCACTAGTATGACAAGCAATTTCCTTTTTCTTCTTTTATGCCCCCCGCCCTCTTGTATGTGTGCCACCATCAAAGTTGGTGATGAATCTGGTGCAATATTTGCAGCTAAATGTGTATGTACCACCTCATTATCCGCAACATTTGCAACATAATTAACGTCATCAGCTGCTTTTTCTTTGTCCTTTGCAGTATCTGCAATGGAATTACTCTCTGTGGCTATGCTTTTCTTGACACAAACAACCACTGGCACTTATAATTTTCTGTACATGTCCATCCAGGATAACAATTGACCCAAGCTCCATGGCCTGTAGGCGGCACTCATTAACTCCCAATATCACCCATATTGCTATTCACATACTATTCATCTCATTATGACACCTTTAATTTGCCTGGCACTGCAACTGTTTCAGACTCTGAATTCTTGCAAGAAGTTAGAGCTAATAATCCCACTGCATTTTTCTCAACTTCCACAAGTTCGCTATCTTCTGCAGTAACCAACTCTTAACATTAACTTTGTTCTACTGACTGTTTGCTCTTGCACAAGTTCTATGTTTATGCAATGTCTCCATTTCTTTATGTCTAACATAATTAACCCATAGATCAACAATCTGCTCCCCATGAGTAGCCCACTTTTCTCCCTTTCTTTTTTATCACTCACGAAACTCTTGACTGGATTAACTTGGCTACAGGTAACTGCACCTGTTGCAGGAGCACGTAAACTAGATTTTTACCCTCTCACAGCCTTCAATTGTTTAAGCGTGTTTGCATTATCTGCTCTCATTTGAGCCATTGCAACTGCCAAAACTCATTACGTTTCCTCAAGGGTAAACCATTGTGTTTTCAAGAATTATATTTTGGAAGCTCTGTCCCATAAATACAGCAAAACAGAAAAACAGGAGAAACAAAATCACATGATGAGGACACTTTATTGTAACATTATCACACCACTTTTTGCTCTGATGCAACTTCCCACCTGAGTGGCTGTTCAAGATTAATGTGTTAACACCTTAAAACAACCTGAAAGTTATAACTGTACCATAACCCCTGCTTACAATATACATAGCCCATGTTAACCAGGAGCAAAGTAACGTATGTGTTTGCAATCCTCAGAACACTGCATGGTTCACTTGCCACAATTCACATATGAAAACAGCATTAAAGACATAGCAGAAGACTGACTGATTCTCCACAACACTATCAGGGGGAAAAAAATACTCTGCATTCACCCTACTGTTTCTTGATGCTGCACACTGTAGCTAGGGGCATGGTTGTGGATCCAAGTGTAGACATCAGCAACCATTTATGTTGCGATCTGTAGAGGTGACACACTTCTGACACCCTGTAGAGAAGGGTAGCCCCATCAAGCCCAGTGGATTAGTGTCAAGGTCTGGTGTGCCGGCCAGTCTGTGGATGGTTTTTTTTATTGCAGTTTTCCATCTGCCTCGTGAATGCGAGCTTGTTCTCCTTATTCCACCTCAGTTACACTATGTCAGCGATACTCTGCCACACAAACATTTGGGGTTACACTTGTCTGGTGGTGTTAGATGTTCCTGGGGGGAGGGGGGGGGGGGGCAGTGGGGTGAGTGGACTGCTGTAGCCTGTTGTGTGGTTGTGAACCACTGAGGGCTATGGCAGGGATGAAGCCTCTCTGTCGTTTCTAGGTCCGCAATTCAATAAAATACAATACAATAGTGTGATTTTAATACTCTGCTAGAAACACCATGTGAGTCAGAAAAATTTACTGCTGTTGAGTGACTTAGTGCAGTTTAATTTCATCCTAAGTTTCTTTTAAACCAATGTCTGTTGGTGGTGCATCAGTTTCTGCAAAAATAAATTTAATGCCTCTGCATAAGGCTGTTTAAGTACAATGTCTGATGCTATTGTTTGGTAGTAACTATTTAAACTGTTGGCCATTGATTTCAGTGTAACATTATTTCTGTCACAGCTTCCTTTTGGGGTCTCAGTTTCATCCAAGTTGATATTTTGTTTGTTTCTTTCACTTTGTTTTTATTTTTTTTTCTTGTGTTTCATTTCTTTTGTGTAATGGATAGCTGCTGCTTTTTTAATAACTGACTAGAGAATTTAGTGAAACTGATAATAATATTTTAATTTTGATTACAGTTTGTCACCAGAATTAGTGCAAAAAACTTAATATCCAGGAGTTATCTGTCTATTGCCCCCATTTTTGTTTAAGTTTACTCTTGTCTGCTTTATGAAAAAACAAGACACAGGTTGTAAGAACGTGTTAAAGTGCTAAATTTTCTATATCGAGTCTCTGCTTTATACATCACCGAAATTCTTCTTTCTTTTACTTGTACCTTTATCCACATCAGTGCAGGGTCAGTGTGGTTATTAATAGATTTGGTATGGTTAATTTAAGGAGTGACTGGATGCCCTTACTGTTGCCATTCCATTACCTACTGTGACGAAATATGTGTATCCCAACTGTAAACATGTAATATTAGTCATGTAAAAGTTAGTGAAAATTTTTGAATGTTTGCAAATTGTGTAACTGAGGTGGGACTTGGGTGCCAGCCAGGTACTCATCTAGTGGAGTGTGGGAACCACCTAAAAACCACATCCAGACTGACCAACATGCCAATCCTCATTGTTAATCTCCCCTGCAGATTCAATCCATGGCCAGTGCACTTTCCCATCCTGGAAGTGACATTTTAACATCCACAGCTATCTAGGTGGTTTATAAATCTCTGAATGTAGATGCAGTAACTTTACCCTTAGTTATTCATATCATCAAAAGACGTCACAACCAGTTACAGGCAGTACATGCTTGTAGAAATGCATCAAACAGAACATTTCATGAAGGATTGTAATTACCTGTAACTTTCAATGATTTTTTTAAAATTTGGATTGAACTGAGGTACCAGCTGTATCTGATATTGTGCTGCACAGGTCAGTGATTCAGCCACATGGAACCATTTATTTCTTTCCACCTTTCCACTGCTGACCTACACATTCAACTAGACAATGCGTCTCTCATTACCTACAAGTTTTTTCAGTGTCCCAGTATACATTTAAAAGCCATGAACGTACTTTCCTGACCTATCAATAATTCTATGCAGCTAGGATACTGTGAAAATAGTGTGTCTGTTGGACACTACTCTTATGCAACACGACACATTGTAGATAACTACTGAGAGTCATGGATCAGTGCAGTTTCAGTGTTTCCAGTGTCTGCCAATATTAGTTGATTCCATTGACTTATGGAAGAGAATGTTATGCACTGTTTAATTTAGTTGTTTCCCAGTGTATAGGAATGTAAAGTTTACATCAAAGGATAACAAATAGCTTGCTTGAATGGTATGATTGGTAAACAATTTGCTCTCTCCTAAGAAGTGGCTTTTATTGTGTGGAGTGAAGACAATAATTGACAGTCACATACTAACAGTGGAACATAATGATGGTTAGAAACTTCCTGGCAGATTAAAACTGTGTGCTGGACTGGTACTTGAATACAGGACTTTTACTTTTCGCAGGCATATTCTCTATTGACTGAATTATCCAGGCATGACTCATGATCTACTCTCATCGATTTACTTAAATAAATAACTGTCTCCTGCTTCCCAAACTTCATTGTGTATAATTATTGGTATGACTTTAGAAACATCAACATGGATGCCTTCTGATGTTAATGGCATGCAGAGCATTTTTGTAAGATTGATGTGCCTGCTTCTTACATCATACATCTCCCTTCCACTCCCTAATTGCACTACATTCTGACTAACATAGTTGGGTTCAATTTCTCCATCTTGATATTTCTCATTGAGAAAGTATTGTTCCTAACCGTCTTATTATAATAGCTGCCTTTATGCATGTTATATTGGCTGTAATGGCATCATTCCATTCTCTGCAACTGTTAGGTCTTGATACCTGTTTATTTAGTATCAGTTTTTTAATATGTGAATTTTCATTTTTTCCTTTCCCTCTTTCTCTTCTTCCTCTCTCTTCCTTCCTCCTCATACTCTCTCCTTTCCTGCCTCTAACAATTTGTGCAATAGTGGAACACATTGTTTCATCCTGTACAGTAATGGTACAGCATGTTCTATTATGAACACTGGTGTGTACATTTCAGAAATTGCACTTCACATTTTGCTAGTGAATTTATAGATGCTTGTTTTTTACTTGAAGTCAGGCAGGTAATTTATGTTTACAAATGCACTCATAAAATTTGCACTAACAGATGTTCTTTATAGATTACAGTGAATCATAGAGGACAACAAAATACAATTAGATCATGGCATATCTGTGTGGAAGGGACCACATTAAAGTGGTGCTGCTTATACTTCATACACAAAAAAAGTAAAGGGCATACTGTAGTCATACAAAGAGCCTTTTATTTAGTCATAGAAATTGAACTCAGGTTCTGTGAGCATAATAATCACATTGCATTTACATGTATGTACGGTGATAATATAACAAAAATGAAATTATTTGCAAGTATTTCTTTTTTTAATCCTTAAAGGCAGCTTCATGATCAGCATACTATTCTGATATTGCCTTAATTTTCTGGTATGAACTTACAACACTAAATAAAAATGAAAATATTTTTATAGGTACTCATTGGTGTTGGCTGGACAGTGAGCCTGTTAGTACTGGGTGCAGTAGTGTGGGGGCCATACCACCTGCTCCAGGAATGTGCTAGCCTTACAACAACTACACTGGAGTCTGCTGCCTATGCTGCTCTACATCGATTCACGTGGGCACTTGCCCTTGGATGGATTATCATTGCATGTTACCATAATCTCCAATTTGGAGTTATAGGTAAGTTTTAATGAAACATTGGGTGATAATAGCATTTGAGCTCTTTTCATAATCTCTGAATGTTACAGTAGTGCTACTCTACTTACAAGGAACATATTCTGACTGTTTGCATCACTGTGGATGGTATACAATATTGTTATTATTTTGTGGAGAATTCCTGTGTAATTTATCAAAGAGAATAAATAAAATGACAGAAAATTTTGAAAGATAAACTGTATTTCCAATCATTAATGGAATTACTAAAAAAGGTAACTGCTGGTTGCGGGTTGAACACTATGTGTTAGTGTAACATGTTAGAAACTGCTTCACTCATATGAAGGTGGAGTTGATTTCCTACTCATAATTCAGTATTCCAGTGTTTTCCTTCAATTTCAAGAGTTTCATTAGTAATATGATTCATCATCAACATCATTAGACATTTTACATCCATAGGTAGATAGCTGGACTTTACCATGCATTGCAGACATAACAGGTGTGTGCATCTACAAGTAATCAATTAATAATAACAACAATAATAATAATAATTCACTTTAAATCCATCAGAGAAGTTTCTTGGTCCATCTACCATACATTCAACTGATTAGTCATAATTGTCTTGCACTCCACTCTGTTTCTGACTCATTTGTTTGTTTTCCTGTCTCTCTTAGTAATCCACAACTTGCATATGTCTATTAGGTATTTCCTTACCAAAACTCAGTTTTTGCATCATCAATCCATGTCTCACGACCATATATCAAGACTAATTTTCCATTTAGACTCATTGGAAACTTCATTTTGAAAACAATATTTAGTTTATTAAACACACACAAGCCTTTTTCTGTTCTTTTGTTGTTTGTTCATTTGTTTCCTTCAGCTGCACTAAACCCTAAAACTCATCAGCTGCTTGCATGATTTCATTGATATTAATAAAATTTTATTTTTGATGTTTGGATTATACATTTTTAAAAATCTTTTACAGACCAGTCCTCAAGCCTTTTTACACACTTGGACTGTCAAGCACCTCAAATTGTTGTTGAAGTTTGCACTGAAGGCAAACAGCACAGCATCACCAATGAAACAAATGTGGTTCAGATATATTCTACTACCATGTATTCTATCTTCATTTTCTCAGTTTAAGAATCTGAAAACGTTCTCTAAGGGTGCTGGGAATAATTTTCATGAGATGGAATCTCCTTCCCTGACTCATCATTTAATCCTGTGTTTTTCACTCCTGGGAGAAAATCATTGGAAACCAAAATACTGATCAACACATTCTTCAGAAACTCACATAATGCAATTCAGTGACTTTTTTTTCTGTAGCTGTTATTAGAGAATTTGTTGATGCCTTTTTTTTAAAAAAAAAATCAATGAATCCCATGCAAATTGGTAATTAATATTAATTATTTGATTCAGTGCTTTTGTTGGCATCTTGCAAATTATTCACTGTGCAGACTCTACTTAAAGCAAGCATGTTTCCTTAACTGACTGAAATCCAATGTTTTTTATATGCTGTTGGTAAAAATTAGGTGGAAAGGCTCAACAGACAAAATATCAATCAAAGAACTGTGGATGTACTGTTGGTCCATAGTGTCCAATGGGCACTATATTTTGGCAATCACACAAATCACCATCATTAGGTGCATTGACGATCTGAGCTCTGGATGGCATGCTGCTTACTAAGATTCACTCCCACCGCAAGCTGTATCCTCCACAGTCTGTGCCTGAGGGCAAATGTCGGCAGTTTCAGAGGCGTTTGTGTCAGCATCTGTGGTAGCGTCCTGGTATTTTCTCGGTCTGCCTTGATCACCAGATCATTATGTTTGCTAAGTGTCTTCTTAATTAGGACCCTGTGCTGGTTCCCAAGTCTTGCTGGGATTAGAGCTGCAGTCCCAATTGATAAGATTATCACTGCTGCACATTTAAGTGGCTTCTCTAACTACGCTGTCCCAGTATTTGGAAGTCTGCTCTAAAAGCTGGTATGTTTGTATTCCATTGCATTATTCTCTGACAGCATTCTGTGACTGCTGACTTGTTGGGTTACATTAGTTGAGTGTACCACTGGTGTTCTCAGCATTGATCTTTAATGGTATACACTGTTTGTTCAATATATGTCTTGCCACATTGGCAAGAACTCTGATATAGCCTGGCCTTCTGCAAACAGAGGTCATCTTTGACACTCCTCAGTGTTTTATTGGGCAGGCAAAAGACAGTTCTTATGTGATGTTTTTTCAATAAGTGCCTGACTTTTTCCCCATAATGCACCAATGTACAGTATGTAGGCTGTGGCTTCCTCTTCCTCCACGATTTTTTCCTTCTCTGCAGGCTGGACTGCAATTGTTAGGAGGAGAGGATGCATAATGTGCCATTCTGAGTATCTGTTTTTTCACAATACAGTTCTTAGGTTTTCCACTTCTTAGGGGAGACTCTCTACATCTGAGATTGTGCATGTTCTGTGTACTAGTGTTTTTACTGCTCCATTCCTCTATTCAGGGTGGTGGCAGCTATTTGCAAACACCATCTCAGATGCAGAGAATAGGCTCCAGCAATTAGAACACTTAATAACTATGTTAGAAAAAAACAACAACACAGATACTCAGAATGGCACATTAAGTGTGCTCTTAGCCTACCACTACTGTACAACCTCTAAAGATTGAAGAAATCATGGAGGAAGAGGAAGCCACAGCTTTTACACCATACACTGGCACACTGTCAGGAAAAGTCTGGTTAATACTGGAAAAGCACCATGTAAGTACTGTGTTTTGCCTCCCAGCTTACACATTATTGGGAAGTGTCAAAGATGACCTCGGTTTGCAGAAGGCCAGGGTATATCAGATTTATTGGACAAACGGTGTGTACCATCGAAGATTGATGCCAAGGACACCACAGGCACACTCAACTAATGTACCCCAAGTTGATGGTCACAGAGTGCTGCTTGTCAGAGAATCAAGAGCTGGAATACAAATTTACCAGGATTTTAGTGTAAACTTCCAAAAACAGGGGCAGTGTCAGAGAAGCCATTGAAATTTGCAGCAGGGATCATTTTATTAATCTAGACTGTGGCTACAATCTCAGCTGGGCTTGGGACCAGCACTGGGTATAATTAAGATGATGATCAGTAAACACAGTGATCTAGTGACCATGACAGTTGGGGCAAGTACATCAACGCTACTGCAGATGTTGAGGCAAGTATCTCTGCGACTGCTGACTCATGCCATCAGGCACAGATCGTGGAGGGAATGGCTTGCAGTGGGAAGGGATATAAGTCAGCTGCATTCCCTCAGCAGCTCAGTTCGTCAATGCACCTGATGATGGTGACATGTCTGATGATATTTGGAGTTTTTTTTCCATACAGCATCTTGGCTTCATTCATTCAGCCTAATGTGAACGTGAACTTTGCTGAGTCTTGTCCTTTATTCTGCATCTTTGTGATGAGTATGCTTCCAAGATAACAGCCATGTTCACAGGGTTGCACATATACATTCCTGGTTTGATGAACACTCAAGCACTCTATCACATCTTTACTGACTTACTAAATGGTTCAACCTTAATACTGTATGAAATGTGTGAGACTATTTGGAACAGCAGTTAAAACACAGAAATCATCATTCCTGCAATTTGGATGTAATCATCAATGAGTGGCTTCAGTTGGGTGTGGCATAACTGAAGATACTTGTGGGCTTCCTTACTCGCAGAAGAATTGGGTTCATTATCAATACTAGAGGTAGTGGTAAGTGATATTATCCTGGGTGTGATAAATTTATTGTCTGATGTGCTTACATTATACACTATGAAAAGCATGTTGATAGGTTTACAGGAAATAAATGATAAGTCTGCTTATGTGTTCTGTAACTAATAATGTAACTAGATACTAAAAAAAAACCATCGATGATTTTTGAGCCAACAGCACACTGTACCAAGTACTGTTGAAGAAAAGAAAAACTGAAATTACCCTTGAAGCAATGTACTGACTAAAATTCTTTTTAATTGGCAGGTGATGCTGTCAAGGGCATTCTGGAGAGCAGTACATGGCAACCACTGAGTAGACTTTCATATTGCATCTTTCTGACACATATTGCTGTCTTACTCATTAATAGTGGAAGAATACGAACACCAATCTTCATGGATGAGTATCTTCTGGTATGTAGTCTCACTTAGTTCTTAAACTATATCTAAAAACACAGATGATGTGACTTACCGAACGAAAGTGCTGGCAGGTCGATAGACACACAAACAAACACAAATATACTCACGAAATTCAAGCTTTCACAACAAACTGTTGCCTCATCAGGAAAGAGGGAAGGAGAGGGAAAGACGAAAGGATTTGGGTTTTAAGGGAGAGAGTAAGGAGTCATTCCAATCACAGGAGCGGAAAGACTTATCTTAGGGGGAAAAAAGGACAGGTATACACTCGCACACACACACATGTCCATCCGCACATACACAGACACAAGCAGACAAGCTTGTGTCTGTGTATGTGTGGATGGACATGTGTGTGTGTGTGTGTGTGAGTGTATACCTGTCCTTTTTTCCCCCTAAGGTAAGTCTTTCTGCTCCCGGGATTGGAATGACTCCTTACCCTCTCCCTTAAAACCCAAATCCTTTCGTCTTTCCCTCTCCTTTTCTCTTTCCTGATGAGGCAACAGTTTGTTGCGAAAGCTTGAATTTTGTGTGTATGTTTGTGTTTGTTTGTGTGTCTATCGACCTGCCAGCACTTTCGTTCGGTAAGTCACATCATCTGTGTTTTTAGATATATTTTTCCCATGTGGAATGTTTCCCTCTATTATATTCAATCAGTAGTTCTTAAACTGTTTAACTGGTCACATAAATTCTTTTCTGAAGAAGAGTTTATTGAGTACAATTTTACTACATAGAAATATCATTGAAATAGAATTAAGAACAAAAAGTCGTATTAACTCAAAGGGTCATGACTGTGTCAGAACAATGCATTCCCAAAGAAAGATCCTTTTTTTATTTTATGACTTCGAGTACCTTTATTTTTAAAGGTTATTTTCAGTTGTGCTATTGTGCAATGTCATTGGGAGCAATTACTTCACTTGTCTTTGTGAAAACTATTACAGTTAAATGTAGGGAATTATATTCTCTGGATATTTTGAATATCATGTTTTGATTGAAAAGAAGATGTCTATAAACTGTAATCTCTCATTTCTAGTTTCTCATCATATCATCATCATCTTCACTTCCAGGGATTACACTAAGTGATGTTCCATCTTCAAAGGTTATTGTTGAGTGCATCTCATTTTGGGCCACCAGAGTTTATACTTCCTCTCAGAATGTATCTCAACAGTCGTTTTGTCAGTCTTTCTTCTGACATTCTGCTCTATCCACCTGTTTCTGTATTTCTCTAATGCACTGTTTATCCCTTCAACATTCAGTTCTTCTCTGTTATGTACAAACTTAATAAAGAAAAGTCCTGAATGGAATAACAACCACATGGAAATGATAAGTTGCTACTCAGTAAGTAGAGGAGGAGTTGAGCTGCAGGCAGGCAGGCGCAATGAAAAAGACTGCTAAAATGTTAAGCTTTAGCCAAAGTCCTTCCTCTGAAATAGAAAACACATGTACACATTCACTCCAACTCCCTCTGTTTGGGCACTGGAGCGTGATTGCAGTTGCACCTGATGCAAGCAGCAATCTGCTGGGGTGGGTGGTGGGGGTAAGGAGGTGGAATGGGAGAGGGAGAGGGAGGGATAGCAGCAGGGTAGGGGGGTGGGGCAGATGCTACCTGCCTATGGGAGTGTGCAAGAACTCAGTGGGGACAGGATACTGCTGCAAGACGCAGTGTTGGGAGGCTGTGCTGTGGAAGGGGGGAGAGTGTCAGGGATGGGAGGGGGAGAGGAGAGAAGTAGAAAAGGAGTGTTGGTGGAATATAAAGCATATCTAGTGCTGGTATGGAAGCAGTGTAGCAGGAAGGGGATGGGTGGATGATGGACAGGGACTTGCATGGGTTGAGGCCATGAAGAATATGTTGTCACGAGATTTTACACATCTGCACAGTTCAGAAAAGTTTATGTTGGTAGAAAGAATCCACATGGTACAGGCTGTGAAGTAGTCATTGAAGTGAAGCTCATCTTGGGCACCATGTTCAGCAACTGGGAGGTCCAACTGTTTCTTGGACACAGCATGGCAGTAGCCATTCATGCGGACAGACAGCTTATTAATTGTCATGCCAATATAGAGAGTGACACAGTGGTTGCAGCTTAGTTTTTAGATCACATGGTTGCTCCACAGTTAGCTCTGCCTTTGATGGGATAGAAGACACCTGTGACAGGACTGGAGTAGGTGGTGGTGCGAAGATGTACGGGGCAGGTTTTGTATCTAGGTCTGCTGCAGAGATGTGAGCCATGAGGCAGGGGCTTGGGATTAGGGGTAGAATAGGGATGGACAAGGATTTTGTGTAGGTTTGGTGGGTAGCAGAATACCACAGTGGGAGGGGTGAGGAATGTTGTGGGGAGGATATTACTCTTACAGGGCACAAAGACAGGTAGCTAAAATGTGATTCAGCTCTGGGTGGTCCTGAGCCACAAGAGGAGGGCTCCTTTGAGGATGGACATGTGGGAGTCAGTTGGTGTTTGACTCCAACCTAAAGGTCCTGGTGGTGAGGGAGTCAGGAGTCCATAGAGGTTGGCTGCAGAAAGTCAATTGGAGAACATAACAGTTTTGTGATTTCATTAAATTTGAACAATTACATGTGTTTGCCCACAGCCCTGGCACAGCATGTGATGTCCACATGTCAGTGCAGCAAACATGACAGTAAGTCTTGTGGTTCATGCATGCCCCGGAAAGCTGTGTGCGTGTGCTTACATGGCACACTGGATGCTAATATACTGCCAACTGGCAATAGCACATAAGTCGAAGGTCAGCAGTGGCAGTCAGTCAACATTGAGACACTGAGGCCTAGTGTCCCAGTGATATGGCAGATGGCAGTGTTGACTATGGGCTGAACCTGGGGCTGCTGGTTGCATCACTGTCTGGTGATGATGGACACTGGCTGTATGGAGCTGGGTGGCCCTCCATTCATGCCTTGTACCATGAGGAGGAGGCAGCTTGAAGGTGGCCTGGTGGCAAGGCCATCAGGCAGTGGTTGTAGGTTTGCAGCTAGGCTGCAGCAATAGCTGCTGCATCAGTAGAGTGTTGTCAAACTTGCAGTGGAGATGGACACAGCGTGAGTGTTGATGGATAACTCTGCCATGCCGGTGATCTGCTCTGCGAGTCCGAGTGTATATATATGGCCAGAGGAGTCTTGTCAGTGCAGAAGGCAAGCATTGTCATGTCTTTCCAATGTCATCAAACCTGCTTGTTAATATGGAAGATCACAACTGTTGTATACTTCTTGAACACTGAAACTTCCAAGAGGAAGGTCAGTGCCAGAGACAGCATTGAGCTCTTGCTTTAGCCCATGATATCACAGCCTGGAATGTTCAGTCTAATGAAATTTACTGACCAAACAAACAATATGTGTATCAAAAACGCAATCATTTTTTCTTCTATGAGAAAAAATGGTGTATTGTATTCAATGAAGGAAATACAAACATGAGCAGATAGCAGTAGCTGATCATTACTCAGTAATGAATGACTTAAAAGAAAATATAGAACAGAAATTCATAAAACAAAAGCTTTACCTGAACTCATTACATAACAACTCTGTTAGTGCCAAATGATTTTCATATTTTCCAAAATAATTAAGAATTGTCTAGGGGGGAAGCAATTAAAAATTGATGAAACACTTAAAGAAGCAGGAACTTCATGAGTACAGTCACTGAGGGCACATTGGTATAATATTAGTCCCGAGGCAGGTTCATATAAACTAGTGAGGGTACAATGTTTTAAGAGTGAGTTAAATGAGGTGTTATGGGGTGAGGTATATGCAGCAAGAGATGCTAATGTCAAATTCAATTTATTCCACAGTAAATTGTTGTCAATATTTGAAAGTTTCTTGTGTAAAAAGTTATCAAGAAGGTCCCATTATAAAAAAGAAAGCTGATGATAACTAAGGGAATTAAAATCTCCTGTAAGAGGAAGAGGAAAATTTATATAAGAATAAGTCAATATGTGACATTATTGGCATAATACAAAAAATACTGCAATGTTTTAAGGAAAACTATTAAAAGTCAAGAAGAGCGCATCCTGATAGGAACTAATAATGGGGATAATACACTGAGGAGGTGACAAGTCATGGGATAGTGATAAACACATATACAGTGTGACGTTCCTTCCCTCCTTCACTCGGAGGGAGGAGACGAGACTCGTAATGATGTTCGTCCCCATCGGTATGACGTGGAACAGCAACTGTAACTCTCATAAGAACACAACTCCTCATGTGGTTTATAAATATTCTGTTATCTGTTCATGACAGTCTTCTCAGCTTGTGCAAACTCGTAAACTGCAGTCATTTATTTTTATTTTATGCCTGGTTAACTCCGTGACGAAATAAAAACATCCAGTTATTAACAACAGTCTGATATAACTCCAGAGATAACTTATGTTGGAGTAAATGCTTTTTTAATACACCATAATACTGGTTTATTAATCACTCTTCACTGTCCATTATTCATGTACTCATTTAGTTACTTAAAATATTTAAAGAGTCAATCAACTTGCATTAATACACTTTGCATTGTCCGTTTAGTGAGTTAGGCGAAACATAAGATTTATCTTTTGACTCAGATTTTATTGTTCTTTCTGTAATTAATTGTTTGTCCTTACATGCACACAAATATGTCATTCAAGATTAACTTCTGTTCAGTTCAATAATTGTGACACTGACGACAACTTTTGACTAATCGGCGTACTTGTCATCTTCGTGTCTTCGTTTTATTGTGTCCTACTGTCATTGATCCATTGCTCTGAAGGTTTGTCACTGTTCATCAGTACGAAGGCTAAGTCTGAGAAACCAATATCACTCAATTGAACTCTAACAGTCGTCTTACATTCCGTCGCATTTAGAACGGTAAAGATGAACTTTCATCAGTCAAATGACTGAACAATACTTCAGTCTCTACCTCACCAATTATCAAACCTCCAAAACTGAAACACTCTAATAGCATTTGTGTCCAGACAACTATCGCAAAAGTACTCTAGAGGGACTGAAGAGCAACTAACTAACTGAACATTTCCATATCCGAGTTGCATTGTAGTCACATTGAATTTCCTTTTCGATGCGGCTACAACTCTCTTCCATGGTAAATGTTATCTTTGACTGAATTACTTTATTGGATTTAGCCTTCATTCATATGATTTTGAATTTATTCTATAGATGTTTGATAAAGAACCTATGATAATCCGTTCGTTTATCTCCCCTTTTTGTGTGCTATTCTCAGTATTTGAATGGTGTAGGTGTTAATCAAAATATTAACAGTGTAGATTTTATTGTCAATAGTTGCCATCACTGTCAAGATGACTCACTTCCCTACTTTAAGTTTCCACAAAGTTTGTTAACTGGGGTTTTCTGCCCTTGGGGCGATACAACAGATGGCAGCAGTATCTCGTACACAAAGTATAAAAAGGCAGTGCTTTGGCAAAGCTGTTATTTGTATTCAGGTGGTCCATGTGAGAAGGTTTCCAACAGTATTATGGCCACATGACAGGAATTAACAGATTTTGAATGTGGAGTGGTAGTTGGAATTAGATGCATGGGACATTCCATTTTGGAATGTCAAGCATGTGCCGAGAATACCAAATTTCAGGCGTTACCCCTCACCATGGACTGTGCAGTGGCTGACAGCTTGCACTTAATGACCAAGAGCAGCAGTGTTTGCATTGAGTCGTCAGAGCTAACAGACAAGCAACATTGCCTGAAATAATAACAGGAATCAACAAGGGACATACAACAAACATATCCATTAAGACAGTGTGGTGAAATTTGGCAAACAACTGATGTGAGGCCTTTGCTAACAGTACATGGCCTGTAGTGCTTCTCCTGATCTCGTGGCCATATTGTCTGAACCATAGATGACTGGAAAACCGTGGCCTTGTCAGATAAGTCCCCAAGTTGAAAACAAAATACTGTGCAAACTGGTGGTGGCTCCATAATGGTGTGGGCTGTGTGTACTTGGGTTGGACTGAGTCCTCTGGTGCAACTGAACTGATCTTTGATTGGAAATGGTTACGTTAGGCTGCTTGGAGACCATATGAAACAGTTTGTAGACTTCATATCTGCAAACAACAATGGAATTTTTTATGTATGACAATGAGCCATGTCACCTGGTCTCTGTTGTTCGTGACTGGTTTGAAGAACATTCTGGACAATCTGAGTGAATAATTTGGCCACCCAGATTGCCTGACATGAATCCCATTGAACATTTAGGTATCATAATTAAGAGGCCAGTTTGTGCACAAAATCCTGCATCAACAACATTTTTACAATTATGGGCAGCTATAGAGGCAGCACGGCTTGATATTACTGCAGAGGACTTCAAACAACTTTTTGACTCCATGCCATTTTAAGTTGCTGCACTATGCTGGGCAAAAGGAGGTCTGACACAATGTTAGGAGGGATCCCATGACATTTTTCATCTCAGTGTAAAATTAGAAGTATATGGAGCTACTGTTAAATGGGAGACAGGACAGTCAGTCAGTGTACAAGATATCATAACGGTTAAACTGCATACCAATGTTGTGAATGATAATTCACAAGTTGAGAGTACTTTTAACAATTACTTTCTAAATGTAGCAGCACAAATATTATTAAATGGTTCAGTCAAAGAATCAAGAGAATATATTTCAAATGTCAGTCCACAAAACCTTAAGCAACTAGAAACTGCACAAAAAATATTGTTTTAAGTGTAATTGCAAGAGTAGGGCTAAAACATGTGTTCATTAATGATAACACCAGTCATATATACATATCCTGTAAAATGACTCATTATAAACAATTTCCATAAAAAAATCATTGAAATGATATATGGAACATTTACTAACTAACTAGCAGTAAGAAACTTATCTTTCCTTGATAACTGCCTCAATAATGATGATCACTATCATATAGGCTTATAAGCAGTTGCATTTTACTTTCTGAATGACTTTATTTGTCTCATTTGGTACTTTATTCACAGATGCTTAGGCAGTCCCAAATTTAGAGCAAAAATGTCATTTATGGACACTTGCTGAAAACACTGCAACACAGAAATAATGATGTATAGTTCATAAGTTACTGTTCCTGTGATTTTTCTGGCACACAAATGAAAATGCTTGGAGCTGACACAGCTTGAATTACAATGGTAGAAACCACTCATATGCAAGGCTGAAATCAATAAATTACTCAAATGCTATCATATTTTGCTGAAGTAGACCTTTATAGTGTAGACTGAGTGTCACTGTACTCAGATCCCAATGAGGCCCTGCTGTAACATGAAAAGTGTAATGCAGAGCTGTTGTCAATATGTTGGTCGGCCATTGAGAAGAACACATTCAGGTTCATGTGAGCTGCCAGCTGGAGATGCTGTTTGCTTACCACTCACAATGACCCACTGGTCATAGGTCTAATGAGCTGCATTGATAGTGTGGCATCATCCATTTATACATGTGGTGAGATTATAAGATGCACCACCTAAGGGAAAATATTTCCATGTGTGCCTCTGTGTGTGGCTTTCAGGCTCTGTGTGTGGATTCCAGATAGCTGAAAAGTATGAAAGAATTTACAAGATGTGTATTTTGTAACATATGCCTTTTATATGGAAGCTACATTTCCCAGTCCCCCCCGCCCCGTCCCCCCCCCCCCCTTCCACCTTCCCACCCAATACTGAAGTTTTCTTCTCTCTCAGTATATCACTGAAGCTTCACTCAAACAAGGTTGGGCATCTCATCTACCTAGTAAGTAATGCAATTTTCTTTCTTTATTTGTTTGGGGACTTATTTTGAGCATTCTTTTCTTTTATTTACATTTGCTTTCATTGTTGAAACAAAATACTTGCTGTTTATGTTTTTTGGAAGTACCACTGTTGTATAACTGACTTACATTACAGATGCACAGTTATGCTGGAGATCTGGCCATTGTATTGTTAATATCAATGGCTCTCCACCTATTTGTTGAAGCTCCTTCACTTTTTCTGGCTCGAACCATTTTCAGTCGTCAAGGTGAGTGCAGTTGCTGATAATCCAATATTTTTTTTTTTCCTCACTAATATTTTAGAATTAAACTCAGTCTGTTTAATACTTTTATATGAATACTTCATCTGTAGTATGTTCAACTAGGTTATTTATTGGACACTCTGTGACTTGCTTATATTTGTGCCTTACATATTAATTACCAATTTCAAACACATTCCTGTAAGACGCCAGTAAAGTGTAAAGACAAGCAATTTTGTTTAAATTTTAAACATATTAATTATTTCAACTTTCCAGCTGCAGTTACATAAACTTTGGGAAACGACCACCATTTGAATTGGTCATTTTGGAAACAGCCTAACTCCATAGATGCATATTTTTCTGGAAACATAAAAAACTGTTTTTAAAAGAAAGATTAATACATATTAAAATATGCTGTGTCCTTTTTAAAGATTACAGTTAAGTGAGAAATTTAACATATAACACAATCTTTTGCTGCTAGCAGACCCAGCCAAAAGAGTGATCAAACTGGTTGGAGTTAAGATTTTATTTTATTTTTTTTTAATTAATTCAAATTCATGTGAAAATTTATCACTGAAATGTGCTGTTGTAATCAACTTAATAATAATAATAACAGTAACAATAATAATAAATTTAATAATAATAATAATCATAATAATAGAACATTTAAAAACTGACTTATACAGCAAACTTACACAAATGCATGAATTAGTAATATATTGCCTTTAACATTAACATTAGTTTGGGGCATCTAACATTTTTCTTTTTTTAAATTATGCAACAAAAATAATCTTATAATGTTTTGAGTTCATAATGCAAATGCATGACTGAAACAATTTACTTCAAATTATCAATGACTCCAAAATCTCATGGTAAAATTGCTGATATTCATCAGGAATATGCAGCAAGACCTTCTTCAAGTCAGCATGCTTAGCTCCAGGGATTGACACCTATCTGTTGTATGTGCTTGTTTGGGATAAGCATACATTTTGCTTGCCAGTGCCCCTCCTGTCCTGTGAATTTACTATCTTATTGTATAGAAGAGGCCACCAATCATGCCATAGTAACTATGAACTTATCAGGGAGTCTTGAATTTACTATTATCTCACATACTTCTTTTGGAAGATAAATTTGATTGTGCCTTGACAAAAGTGTCTTCAAAACATCAAAATCATGGTTATTGGGGAGAAAAGAATATCCTCTCTGGGGAAAGAAGTGCTGGATTTGATCAAAATGCTCTGTTTCTACAAGAGCCATTAAAAATCTTAGTATGATGTGATTTCTGTTTTGACCAGCACAGCCATCACTAAAGTGGTGCAGTTTCTTCACATCCTTTGGAATGTAATTATCTTTGCAAAGCAGAAGCAAAGAAGCTACTTCATTTGACCCTTTGTTACCCTGGATTTCATCATAGATGTAAAAAATGACCTCCTTCTGACTTTGCATTATGAATTTCAGAAACATTGAGGTTTAACTGTCAAAGATAAAACAACTCCTGCACTGGAATATTAGGAACTGAAATATTCTGCATGTAGTCATCATTGAAGCTTAAAGAGTAGTGTGAAATTTTTTAGCTCTTCTTTAGTAGATCATTGATTCTGTGTCAGCAACATTCTTTGCCTTCTTGTTAAGGAATTGGAACTTTAGTTTCTGTTCCCCAAACTTCGGATGTACAGCGGGTATCTACCTGAGGCCTCCAAAACCTGAGGTGAAGATGGTGTTTAAAGTATTTAGCATAGTACTGACATGTAATGTTTACTTCAAGATGTTTTTACTTAATCTTCTAAAACATGATTTTCATGTTTAACATTGCATCAAGGTAATTTTTCATCATGGAGGAATAGTGGGTTTGTATTCTTGGAAGAGAGTCAATATTTTGATGAATGAGCAACTTAATTTTGATAGGCTTTGAATTTGCTGTGGGAGTTTTTTCCTCTCAAATCAGCTGGAACCTACCTGCTATCAGCTGAAGACTGTAAATTCAAAATGGGCTAAATGATAAAATGGATGTTTTGAGACATTTAAAGAAAAACAATTTACTCCTTGTGGAATGTCTTAGTGCAAATAATACATTATTAAGTCACACTATAGCTCACTGTGACCTGGCAAATAAAACTCAGTTACCCATAGTATCACAAAGAAAATGACAACAAAGGGCTAAGTCCCTTGATCTTGTATTGTTTCATCAATAATTGCAATAGTAAGATGATATGGAATAATAATAACAAATACCATCGTGTGACATTTTATGTGCATTTAACCACAAATGTCCTGGTAAAACTTCCTGAGCTCTTCAGGTAACTATGGTATCATACTTAATGAGTCCTTCTTCTTATTTCCTTGTAAGCTCTGCCAGTTGTCAACTTGCCTTCTTCAGGACATTGACCATTGTCCACTCTTCCAGCTCATTAAGTGTTCTTCATATTTTGACCTTTCCAGGGACAGTTATTCAAATTCACAAAGTAGTCGATATCAAGAGTTTGTTGGTGGCGATCAGGTTTGCTGCTGCTCTGTAAAAGACAAGAAAGTGTGAGTCATGTATTTCCAGACCTTTGATTGGCTTTGCATGATGTGATGAAGTCACTAACTTCATTAGGTCACCCAGAACAAAACATTTCACTGTCTTCTTTCTCTTTTCAGTGGTTGCCAAATTTCGATCACATACCAAAAAGATGTGTCCAAAAATGAGATATTTATGATTAACGCATTCTAACATACCACAAGACACTGGAAACATGTACAAGAACAGAAGAATTTTGCTTTTATTTTGTGTGCAGCAGTTGCCACTCCATGCACACAGTGTTTTCTTTATTGTGATGCTAGATATTTCATTGAGAAATGCAGTAAACAGAATGCGACTTCATTGGCTCCCCTGTCACCTTCCATCTGATTCTACAATTATGTTGTTGCTTCACCAGTGCCATGTACTCTGAAACTTTAACATGAGAGCTGCCTCATGTAGAACATATCTGAATGTTCAAGGGAAGGTACAAACATAAGCTGTTGGAGCTTTATGGGTAGTGTGCAAGTATCAGTTTGGTAACGTTGCAACAAGTGCATCAATTCTTAACTGTGATGTGGCCCTTTCAGCTTTGCAGTGTTGCAGTTCAAGTCCTTGCTTAGCTTCATCAGCATTCTGGTCGTTTACTTTACCTTCTAGAACTAATTGGTCACATGTTTGACATGTTTTTGATTGTGGCTTTGTGAAGGATATGTGCAGAAAACCTGCAAGGAAAACTTTTCTGTAAAATTTATGTGTCACAGTACTATTGGGATATTTTACTTTGAATAGAGTGATAAGCCTGTTCATATTGAGACCAGGGCTTCGGTACTCCTTTGTTGTGCATTTTCTGCCATAGTGACTCACATCTCTATGCAGCATGTAATTTAGGCCCGAACACTCTGCCAATCTTCATCAGTGTATGTTCTATTAAACGCTCAACCTCTCTTGTCCTTGAAAACATTATCACTAGTTTTCAGTATTTCTTTGAAATACTGAAAGCATCCTTAAAAATGTTCTTACATATTTGTTTATGTCCACCATCACCACCAGGAACCATGAAAATCAATGTACACTGGCAGCAACTTTCCGTTGGGTAGCATACCTTCCATTTCACTGGTGTTCTAGTGGAATAATTAAGAATGTGAGTTATGTCTGCTCATCTTGTTGGTTGAGTGTAGTAAATGAGTTCATCTTATGTTCTCCTGATAAGGAGTCACAATAATACCCATATTTGCAGGTAACCTAAAACCAAATATTAAGACACATTATAATGTTACAATATTATATTATTTGTTTTCAATCATAGGACTGTCACATAGACACTTCACATAGATACTCTTATTGGGGAGCATTAATATTTGATTTACTCATCTCACACCTGTGTTCTTGGCTGTTGCCTGGGAGGTCTTTCTCTTCCTTTTTCTGTCTTGCACAATAAACCAGACACTCTTCTTTTCTTCTCCACCACTCTCTTACTTACAGTTTCACATTGTCTCCTCATTGTGTTTGGATCATCACAGTATTCAGACTCACAACACATCATAACCTCAGCCATCTTCATTAACAAATGTCAACTGATGAACAGCAAAGAGCCAGTGGTAGAATGTAGACTTAGCACACATCGACAACCCTCATAGTTTGAATGCCATCTATGAGTGTGCATAGAAAACTAACGGGGGCATGTACGGACATAGCACCTATCATCAGGTAATGGCCTTGACGTGTAACTCCTATTGACAGCGAAATATAACTTTTCACAGAAATGGTACTTAGTTTCTTTTGAATCTCTAGTCTTCAATTCTCTTAGACAGCTGATTCTACTGTCACTCTTAAGATCATGGAAAGCTTAAATACCTTCTGGCAGACCTCCTTCCTTTCATAATTGAGTATAATGAAGTATTTAAAACAGTGACTATACTTAGTGGATGACACATTTTTAGACGGATGAGGTCTTTGTGCATTGTTACAGGTGATGAGACCTTGTAAGCATATATTCTTTTCGTCTTTGCTCTTCTGATTATTAAATCTATCTAACAAAGATATTTGATGAAATATATCAAAATTAGCAAAGCTTGCTTCCTTAAAATTGCATTTCTCACCTGTTTTTCTTGCTCAAAATTTTATTTCTTCATAGCTTATGTATTCACTTCCTTGAACACATGCTCTTTTAATTACCTTACTCTTGTATCCAGCTTCATTCCTCACACCCCTCTTTCATTTGTTTGAGTTTTACATTATTACATAACTTTAAAATAAAACTGCACCTCGTCATCAGATAAGATAACCAAGACCAAGAATGTTCTGTTCTGTCTAAGAAACAACTAAATCTTCAACAACAACAGATCTTATTACTAGAATAAATACGTCACACAACACTGCCAACAGAGTCAACAGCGCTACCACATTAAGATTTGAAACTCCAGAAATTACATTGTTTCTAAAACTAATACAGACTTGCTAGATACAATAAAATACTGAGGTCTATGGAAATTATGTCATTTCTATACTTGCTGTGGCCACCCTTAAAGAAGACCTGGACATAAATACCTCAATTGGTAAAAGAAGAATTCTTATAGGATCACTTTGTCTGTCTCTCTGACTGACTGACTGTTAAGAACCCTCTTTCTCAGGAACGGATAGATGTACTGAGTTCAAATTTATGTCACATACTGAGGTCTATGGTCCCTTGGCAGTGTAAAAAATATAAGCTTCCAAGTTAATGCAATCAAATCATAGTGCCACTTATGTCACATATCTTGCAGTATCGATAACAATAACAAGCAAAAATTCTCAAGATTCTAGACTCCCGGAATGGATGAACTGTCTATGTATATAATTAAGTTTGCATGGAACCCTTGGTGTGTGAGCCCTACTCGCACTTATCCAGATTTTTTCCTGGTTGTAACTGTACAGTTAATCAACAAATGCATGTCAGCACATACATTTGATGGCTTGACCAAGTAATTTACAATAACAGATAAGACTTAAGATGAAGCATATGAACATAGAGCTTTTTGATGAATAAAAGTTTGAATCTGTTTTCAATATATTAAAATTTGTTAATCAGCTGTTAATCTTCTGTTAAAATGATGTATAAAATGGAGAGAAGAATTAATGATAGTGCAAAGTTTTATAATGTCCTCAGAGAAAGAGAGAACACTTTACTGCAGCTAATCCAGAGCACTGAAATGTCATATCTCAGAGATTAAACACAGATGCTATGGGTGTGATATGTCAGAGACTGTGCAGCTTCATCAGACACTTAAATAATTGAAGTAAGGTCAATTCAGACATCTTTACCACAAATGCTCGCTTACATTAGTATAAAATAGAGTTTTTGTAGAAAGGAGAAGTAAGAAAACAAATTTATTGTATTAAATTTTAATCACACATGTGATGCCGGTATATAAACTAAATCTGTTGACAGGAAACCAACAGCAGTCTTCAAAAATAGTGAAAAGTCAAACTCCACATCAAAAAAATACAGTAGACCAGAAGAAAAAACAACAGAGGTGGCAGCATGTGTCTCCAACAGACATTCCAACATCAAGTGAATGCCCTGTTGGTCAGCCATAGTAATTTACTCAAGATCTTGGCAAAGTATCTCTGCATTGTAGAAACATTATCTCCTTCTACTAGTTACCTGCATAGTGATGAAGGGTAAAGTTTTGTTACATAAACAACAAGAATCTACTAGAAACTCAAGATTATTTTATCTAGTATAATAGTACTCTGTGAATAGAACTGTTGAAATTTCTAGTCTCATTTATTCACCGTAATTTCAATAGCTTTCATTTGATCACATGCTATGTATTACTGACTATGAAAATTTATAACTGAATTGAGTGGTATTGGAACACTTCAAATGAAAACAATCTCTGCATATCATAGATACATTATTACTAGCAACATTGTGTGGAAAGCAAATGAATTGCTATGCACTTGCATAAATTAATATTGTTATTGTAGGGAATTAATGTCTGCTTATTTTAATTACAACTAAAAATATAATATTTATAAATTGTGGGCCTCATAAACAACTTTCTGCAATATGTAAATTTAAGTTGTTTTCTGCTGAAAAATTTGTAATCTTTGCTACCTTGCAAGACATTAATATCTTGCCAGTTGTCTTACAAGTTAACTGCATTTGTTGTTGTTGGTAGTAAGCCACAATCATTTTGTTTTGTATTATTATGACTGATGTTTAAATCCTATGTGAGCTGCAAAATACAAGGAAAATGACAGAAAATGTTAAATGATACAAATTGCAGCAGGACAAAATCCCAAGACATGCTTAATAGTAAATATTTCTCACTAAAGTATACATGTAGGCTATATGTCAAACTTTTACTGCTTATGTTTAGAAAAGCAAACTTTTATTTTGGATTAATATTTAATTATCATAGTTTTAATACCTGCAGATATAGATACTTATAAAATTGGCTAACCTCCATTCTGTGAAGACTGATAAAATATAGCTGTACATAATATTTTATGACTCTGTAATCTAATAGTAAGTGTTGTAGTGTTTCTTAACATTGTATGATAAAGCACTATATTGAAACTGAAATCACATATACCGACAGACAATTCTGGTTCTGAAAGAAGTAACAGATTTGGTGGAGCAGGCAAGCTTCTTCAGCACAAGATTTCTTTAGATGAGAGTGGGATAGCCAGACAAGTGAAGAACAAAGGTCAGAGACAAGAGGATATTAGTGGAAAGACAGATAATATGTACTACATAGTAAACAAAAGCACATCAGACACAAAGAGGATCTTTGTGTTGGAGTACACCTTTTTCTCTCTTTTTGACATTGTATCAACAGGATACAATACCTTGGACATTGTAAACTTGTGCCATGTAGCTATGCACACAAGAGACACAGGCATTATGATATGAATGCAGTCAGTTTGCCAACATTGTGAGAGAACTATCTCATTTTTTGGTATACATGCATCATAATTCCTCTGTGATTCAGTTTTAGAAAATGTCTGTGAATGTGCTGTGATTATACTCTGTTGCTTGTTACAGACAAAAAATGTTATTGTTGTATGAATTGATAGACAGCTCAGGGTATTTGCCTGCACATGGTGAAGAAATAAGATTGCGGTGTGTGAATATAGCTACAAATATATGCATATGTCGTTAGAATTGATAATTTTTCTTGCATGTTGCATTAAATGTTTCATATATACAATTATCTTTTGTGTTTTTATAATTTTGTCCTTTTTATCAAGATATTATACTTAGTCTCTAACTATATGGTGTTTTGTGAAATGCTCATAGCTTATGCTTTTTTGCAGACAGGTATGGAACACAATAGGAGAAAGTGATATAACTTAGAAGGAAAAGTAATCAAGTCACAATATACCTTTATTTTGGTAGCAGAGAATTATTATTTATCATTGTTGTTATCTGGTCTTCAGACTAAAGACTGGTTTGGTGCAACATCTGACATACCCTCCCATCTAAGCTAAATATACAACTGGGACAGTGATATTACTTTAAAAAATTAACACATCAGGTTATGGCTGTAAGAAAATACATAATTTATTAAATAGTTTATTATCACGGGTTGATGAGAGCTTTGGATTTTAATAAAAACTGAGAAGTGAAACACCAGTTTCCAAAAAACTTTATAGGCAACTGCTTCAAAATTTCCATAAAAATTAATTAAACTGGTACACATTTTTGTCACAACTATCTTATAACTGCTACACAACAGATTCACAACTTGGCATTGCACTGGCTCTTATTTATATATAAAGAACAACAAAATACTTTACATTAATTAATGCTATTCATACATTAACTCGTTTACAATGAGTAACTAAATAGTCACAAACTTTTAAGTATATCACAAAGCTCTGTATAAACAACATTAATTTTGTTGTACAAAAAAAATTTAACTTTATGTTTTAACAATTGCTTTTGAAGTAGTAGTAGTAGTAGTAGTAGTAGTAGTAGTTTCCATCATCTGTAGATCAATTTTCAAGGATATTGGACATGTCATGGTATTATAGTTTAAGAACAATAAAAGTATCGTAGTTCATATATGCAGGCTGAAACCACTTCCATCACAATTAACCAATACCTTGTGGAACTGTGAAGTGTAAATTTACAAAATAATGTACTATGGGATTCAAATATTAAATAAAATGTTACCAGTTTGTGTATTTTATGCTTGTGGCAAAGGTAAGTGCTCCAAACTTAATTTTAAAGAAATTGAATACTCATCTTTCACTAATGACCTCTGTAGGAAATGTGCTCATTGTCTGGAGACAGCAAGGTTTGTGATTTATAAGAACATAGACAATGTATTGATCTGTACTTTAGATTTATTGATCTTCATTCCTTGTTGACTTTTAGTGCATATTTTCTCAGAGTAACACTCATCTGAAACAATGTCACAATTTTAACAAACCAGAAGATGATATTGTGAAAATTTTCACTATCAATCACCAAATGTTACTGAAAATCACTAAATGTTACAATCTGAAGAAAACTAAATTGATGAGACAAGGAATTGTGCTCCAGCATGCATTTTAGAGACAAAAAAATATTGATGTAGTGTGACTGCTATCTATGAACTGTTTACAAAGAAACAGGAAATTAGACAGTCTGTTCTGGTATGCATTTAGTAGTACTTATAACCTATGTATGCCTGCCAGAATGTTGTGGATACTTCCACTGTCACTTTAATTATTTTACTGACTTTTCTATTAGTCAAAATTTAAACAAAATTGTATGCCCTCATCTGTGAAAAAATCAAAGACCAAAAATAGTCAAAATAGATACATTAAACACTTATGTTTTGAATAATGAAGTTTGCGAAATGGCATGACTATAACAAGTTGTTTATATTTTGCAAGTAATTTAAATTAATTAAAATTGTTTCTCATGAAGCTAACTACTGTTTCATAAACCAAAAATAATCATTTGAATAATGAATATTAACTTGTAGTCTGTGAAGTGGCCTGGGGTGAAGAGCCATTTCTGTGCAGTGGTGTGTAGTGATAGTGAGTCATAGTGAGGCTGCAGGAATATCAGAAAGTTAAACATTTATTGTGATTCATGCTACTACATTTATAGCACTGCAGTACACTGGCCATGCCTCCTTTAGCGTGTGGTGTGGTTGACTCCTAGTGCACTGCAGTGGCCAGCTGTCAGTTTAGAAGGTGGCTTTGATGTCTGTGCCCAGGAATGTTGATACCTGGAAGCTTACTTAGTGATGCCCCAGTTATGCACAGCATGGCTGCTCACAGAAGATCCCAGTGGTGCAAATGTCTGCCAGAAGTCTTGTAAGAGGTGACGGCCTCTGGGAGTGGATGCAAACTAGCAAGTGAAGTCGTGATGTTCCAGGTTCACCCCATCAGTGTAGAAGGGCAGTGGCTGTACTGCCCTGGTCAAGATCTGTTTCATCCCTCCCAGGCCAGAAGTCTGTCAGCTGCTCAAGAGATTCAGAGGCAGCCCCCCCCCCTACCTGCCAGTAGAAATGTGAAAAGTCCAAGCAGGAGGGCTTGGTGGTAAAAGATCTTCCTGTGTTGATGGAGGGCCAAACTCGCGCTGCCTGCTTGCAGACCCACAGCACTCAGGCACCTGGCATAGCCCTTTCATCATAGTAGGTGTGCCAGACTGCAAATACTTCTGCTTGAATTGACAGATATTTGTACTGGTTAGAAGCTCTTCTACACCCAAACTACTATGGAACAGTTTTGTTGTTGAAGTGGTCTTAAATCAAGATTCTTTACAATAAACTCCTCAGAGAATATCATGTGTAGAACATTTATGATACTTATTGACCCTGTGGAACATATTATCTCTAAAATCAGTCATTCTGTATTTTGTTAAAATTTTTTTCATGGCCTAAGTATCACCTACCTGATTCTTTTAAAGCAAGCAATTATCTACTTTGCATTGAATTTATTTTATAAAATTATGTGATATGACAAACACCTGCAGTAATAAACATATGTAAAACATATCTAGCAGAATCATTTTGAACCAATATCCAAATGTAAGTTCAAACAAAATAGTCCAGGAGAGCACAGAGAATCATATTTATTTAGTGAAATTGCTACATCTTCTAAGTGTTCTTTCCATAAAATGCATCTTTGGTTCACCTTCCCCACAACATTAACTAAGTGATCACTTTAAGTTGTTCCTCAATGCTGTCACAATCTATTTAGATTAATTGACAGTCTTTAGGTTTGTGTGATTTATTGCATAGCCAAAATTTAACAGATTCTTTTTAGTACTCACATGGATAACCTCACAATTTCCATTATTAATAATCAATTACAACTTTTTGCACCACACAGATATCTTGTCTAAATCATTCTACAATTGCTTTTGATCGTCTGATGATTTTACTGGGTGGTAAATGACAGCATCATCTGCAGACGGTCAGAAAGGATCCCTTGGATTGTTTCCTAAATCATTTACATAGGTTGTAACAATGGACATAATTTTTGACAGTAAAATGTAATTGGATAGATAAAAAGTTCTACTCACCAAGAGGTGGCAGGAAAATGCACACATAAAAGAAGATTATACTTACGTAAGCTTTCAGAGCCAAATGTTCCTTCTTCTGGCAGAACGGTTGAAGGGAAAGGAAGAGGAATGAAGGAAAAAGACTGGAGAGGTTTAGGAAAAGGGGTGGATTTTGGAGAAGTCATCCAGAACCATGGGTCAGGGGAGATTTACCTGACAGGATGAGAAGGAAAGAGTGATTGTTGGGGACTGCACTAGATGAGATCTGAAAAACTGAGAATCATAGATTATGAACAGCAGAAGGCCTATAATGCTTCTTTGGGAAACATCATAAGATTCCTTCTTTTTTATTCAAAAGCATTCCATCAACTAGTAAGAGCTATGACCTTTCTGACAGGAAATCCTGAATCCAGTTACACAACTGAGGTGATAATCCATAGACACTCAATTTCATTAGAAGCAACTGGTGAGGAAAAGTTCAAAAGCTTTTGGAAATCCAGAAATATGGAATCAAATGAGATCCTATGTCAGTAGCACTATTACATCCTGATAATTAAAGAGATAGTTGTGTTGTGTAAGAACAGTAGTTTCTGAATCTGTGTTGTCTGTGCCAATAGATTGTTTTCTTTGAGGTAATTTATAACGTTCAGGCACAGTATACATTCCAAAATCCTACTACAAGTTAATGTCAATAATATGTGTCTGTAATTCAATGGATTACTCCCATTTCCTTTCTTGAGTAGCTGTCTGACCTGTCTAAATTTTCAGTCTTTAGGTTGGATCTTTCGTTGAGTGAGTGGCTGTATAAGATTGCTGGGTATGGAGCTATTATGTCAGTATATTCTGGAAGGAATCTAATTGATGTATGACATTGGCCAACAAAATTTTACTTTTTTCTATAGCTCTAATTTATGACAAAAATGTAAATGAAAATGCAAGATTACCTCTCAATTTGAGGTTAAGATAACTTTACACTATTGCTTATATACTCTTATATATGTATTTACCTAAGTGTTATCCCTTGGAGGAATGTTTCTGAAGACACAACCGCTTTGCTAGGAGTTTATAGTTTTCTGCTGGTGATTGCCTCATCAGTGTCCATCAGTAACTAGCTAATACTGATGCACTCCACTTACCCTGGTATCTCATTTCCACATCCAAAATTTTATGGTGGAAGCATTCTCAATGCTCACTGGTTACAGCAACACAGTTGACAGCAAAGAACTCTAAGTTGGAATCTAGGAAATGTAACTTTAAGGAAGTGTGCACCCCAGTGTATTATAGCAATGCAGAAGATTTGCAAAAAGATCCTTATAGTTTTCTATCCCCTTATTTTCTAGAAAGTTTGTTGACACTTGAACAAAGGCACCCTAAGCTAACTCCTCATCAACTATCAGGATGGGATTGAAATGCTCATCTTTGTACAGTTTGCATATCTGGGGACCGACAAAAATCATCGCTTTAATTTTTGTCTCTCTAAGACATGGGCATTTCTCATGCAAATAGAGCAATGCTTCTCCACTTTTGTCTGTGGCCTTAATAAAGATTTTCATTAGGCACAATTTCATATGAAGAGCATTCTTGAATTCAGACAGTACTTCATACATAACATTATGAGATCCTGGCACTTAGGCCAGTCTTTCATTTTATATTGAAATGCTTTGGCATTGCTATCTCAGAGACACAAAAAACAACAGAATTTGGTGTAGCAGTGTTGAAGCCCAAGTAATAAGCCTATAACTCTCAGATCTCTGGCAATCTGCCATTTAAACTTGTCATAGTTCAATCACAATAACAACTGTTTCATGTTATCATATGTTTCTTGCATGTAAAGTGCATACCCAATAGGAATTGAAGGTGACACATTGCCATTATCCAACAGCACACACTTGAGATGCACTTTGGAGGAATCAAAGAACAACCTCCATTGATTACTTTTAAAGTAAATGCCCATAGCTGTCATTAGTACCTGTACATCACTACAACACACCAAGTTCTTTTCGCTTTTGAGAAATGGAAGTAATGGCATATGGAAGTAACAAAAGGCAATCACATTTACCACCTTGTCAAGACAGTTTCACTATTTCAATCTTGGAACCAACAGTTCAGCTTTACCTTTTGGCAATTCCAGATCTCTCACTAGGTCATTAATTTCATACTGTGTTATTCTGTGAATCTCTAATCACTCATAGTTACACATGCATGCACATGCACATGCGTGTGCACCACCGCGCGCGCACACGCACGCGCGCCCACACACACACACACACACACACACACACACACACACACACACAGAGAGAGAGAGAGAGAGAGAGAGAGAGAGAGAGAGAGAGAGAGAGAGAGAGAGAGAAAGAGAGAGAGAGAGAGAGAAAGAGAGAGAGAGAGAGAGAGTTAGGATCTTTCAAAGACCTGGATTATGAAAGTAATGGTGCAACACTACTGCCCTCATCACTATCACAAGCAGGTGGGTCAGGAACACACTTAACCCATCTCCATGAGGCATTGGTCACATGGTTGATGGTATGTTAGTATATTAGTAGAAAGACTTTTTCTTCTTGGAAACACCATGCATTAATGGAGTAGTTGTACAAAAGTACAATAATTCACTTGGTTTGATGGTTCAGAACCATAGCAGATCATGGGTATAGCAGAGCCCATGGGTTTACTATTCAACCATTAATGAAGACTCAGCCAAGGTGCAGTCTGTACTCCTTCCTAATACATGGTGTTATTGGCCTCTTTTGCAATTTTAATGTAGGCTGTCTGGAAATGTAGCAAAAATTGTCAGCACTGTTTATGAATTTGTGAGGCATATTGAAACACAGGAATTACTCAGGCCACATGTACTAACTACACTTCAATAATGCGTTCTTTCACCACATGAAGAGAATACAGCTTATAACAGACTGAAACTATGCTTCCTCACCCCCTTCCAGATGTTGCCGTGAGCCTGGGCTGAAAATAACGAAAAAATACACGCATCTATTGCTGCCTGAAACTTCATAACTCTGTCTACCATCAGTGGGATTTTGAAGCGTATGTGGGGAAGGGATTGACAATGAATGTTCATAAAATATTATTATAATTAAATGAACCCCCCTTCCTCCCCCTCTTTAACTAGGAAACAAGAGCTAATTTTTCTTTGTCATTTTCATTAACAGTAAGGTTGATATAGTTAAGAAACACTTATTTCATCCCAGTTACATTTTCTCTATTGGCTAGTGGAGTCTGAACTGGAAACTTTACCTTTATTAATTGATGTGAGTTGGTTTGATATGCTACGAATAGCTACTTCTAATTGCTCATGTTGGCAGTAGTTCATCTTCTTTGGGGAATGCATTTCAGAAAACTATTTAGTAAATCCACTTTAGTGGCACAGTGATTGCTAATGTTACCATCACTATTGTGCAGTGAAACTGGTTCTCTCTCTTGCCAGTGGTGTACTTTACATACAACCAAAATGTCTTCGGATTTTCAATTGGATTTTTCATTTTTGGAACATTGGCAGAAATACACACGTATTTGCATATCTTTTGGTGTTTCAGTGTGATATCATACGCATGATATTTATGTGCCTTCAAAATCCTCAAAACAGTTGAATTCAGTATACCATTTTGTTTCTGAATCTCATGACTACTCATTTCTGGATCCAGTTGAACACAAGTGAGAATGGTAAGGGTTCGAGCATCATTTTCATTGTATTCGCGATGACAAGGTGGACGGTGCGCGTATCCATTTCAAGTTCGTTGAGTGAAATTTTGAATAATGTTTTCACTTGGATGTTGTCTGTTTGGGAAACAATCCACATACAATTGCGCAGCTGCAGCATAATTGTTATGGCCTTCACCTAAAATAACATCATATCAACAATCTCTATAGGAGGGTAGTGAGCCATGTTTCACTAAATAATAATGTACTTTCATCAGTTGATGTTTATGGTTCACAATCTGAAAGTGAAGTGGCGTCTGATCGCATTGCACTAACCGTTATACTGAGCCACAGTTCGCAGTTCGGCCATGGTAGCACCACAGTCAGGTGAGTAATGCAACTGTGAAGAGTAACCTAATGAGATTTTAATACCATTCTGCCTCCCTCCATCAAAAACTGAGGTGGGTAGGATATATTTTGTAAAAAAAATAGCTTATTTTGGCACAGTGAAAGAATTGGTGCACCTCTTTTGTATCGATTTGATGTGTCCTTCTTCGATCATTCTAAATAAATCAGAGTTCTTTCCCAATTTTGGCAATGTCCTTGCCGGAGTAGATACACCGGTTCCCATCAGATCGCCGAAGTTAAGTGCTGTCGGCCGTGGCTGGCACTTGGTTGGGTGACCATCTGGGCCGCCATGCGCTGTTGCCATTTTTTGGGGTGCACTCAGCCTCGTGATGCCAATTGAGGAGCTACTCGACCGAACAGTAGCGGCTCCAGTCAAAGGAAATCATCATAACGACCGGGAGAGCGGTGTGCTGACCACACCCCCCTCCTACCCACATCCTCAGCTGAGGATGACACAGTGGTCGGATGGTCCCAGTGGGCCACATGTGGCCTGATGACGGAGTGCTCTTCCCCAGTTTTAATTTTTACCGATTTCAGTGCCATCTCTCAGTGGTTTAAAAAAATGTTTCACACGAAACCTGATTATTTTTATTATGGAGAATCAGAATCTGCAATAAAAAATGTTTTTTTTTTATTTAATATTTAAAAGTTGCCCCCCCCCCCCCCACCCCACCCAGGGGGGTGCGGGCTGGGGGTCACATGTAGTGTCATTTGATGTTGCCCTTTGGGCTTACGAACTTGTCTTACCCACTATTTTTACCCGATGTATAGTTTTTGAGATAATCTCATCTGAAACTTCAGATGGACCACCCTGTATGTTTCTAAGAGGAGAAATAGGCTTTTGCAAACCATTTACACTTGAAGTGGGCGCCTTAACTAGCCGCTCAAAACAATTTTCGAAGAAAACATTATTACAATTTCAGGCAATGTTCTATATCTACCACCAACTTTGAACAAGTTGAAGCCACCACCAACTATACCCATGTGAGTGGGGTACATATTTGAGATGATATTCTAGTTTTCTTTGAACCTTTCAGCAGCTGTATCATCTGAGTCTTGGGGTTGGTAAAAGGAATGAATTATTTGCTTATTCCATTTGTCAAGTACAGCTTCTACCCAACTCATAAGAACTACCTATCTCAATTTTACTAAAAGATAAGCTACTGCTAACAGTGTACTCAAAAAAATGTGATTACAAATGGGTGCTTCAAAAATGGTGAAAGTTTATTCATAACATTTCTTGCATAGTATGATTACCATATAGATGTTCAAGAAACATTTGTGAAAATGGCAAAGATAGATGTTTCAGGACTACATTAGACAAAAATATGACAGAAAATTATCTTCAAATGTAATAAAAAAACGTCAGCTGTATACATGTTTTAACCATACTTGCCAGATGTTCACACATAATATTCCATAGTTTCTCTTTTTAAAGAGACTAGGTCGAAAAGTGCTTTTACTTCAACATATGATATTCAAAAGTAAGGAAAGGATCAGAATGCAGTTATGTGCGCACGAGATATGCTTGCTTGTGGGAATGAATGGTGTGTGTGTCTCTTTTGCTGATGATGGCTGTGGCTGAAAGCTTCTGTGTAAGTGTCTTATAATTGTGCTTGTCTGCAACTTAATGTGTCATCTTTATTGTAAGCTGTAATCTATCTTTCCCAGCATTGTTAATGTGCATAAATATATTTAAATGCCATTTATGAGACACTAAGTCACATATTGGATACTATTGTTTTTCCTTTCTTTTTAATCACCATCTGGTTTGCTGAATAGTCTTTTCTCAAATTTGTTCCATACATAGCATTTTTGCCTTTTTGTATTCTATTGTGTTTCTAACTTAGTACAGACCAGTGATTGTAAGAGGCCCCTGTCTACTACTCAAATACCAAAAAATAACATTCAAATATTAAATCACACAAAAATGTACATTTCTAAAAAAACTGTATGCTAAAAGTTTGGAAATTGAAACTTCCTGGCAGATTAAAACTGTGTGCCCGAACGAGACTCGAACTCGGGACCTTCGCCTTTCGCGGGCAAGTGCTCTACCATCTGAGCTACTGAAGCACGACTCACACCCGGTCTCACAGCTTTACTCCTGCCAGGATATTGCGGAGACATGGCTTAGCCACAGCCTGGGGGATGTTTCCAGAATGAGATTTTCGCTCTGCAGCGGAGTGTGCGCTGATATGAAACTTCCTGGCAGATTTGCCAGGAAGTTTCATATCAGCGCACACTCCGCTGCAGAGTGAAAATCTCATTCTAGAGTTTGGAAATTATTGTCAAAATCGTGAATTATCTCAGGTAATAATATTATGAGTGAGGTACTGCACCTAAAACGTCATTTAATTATTATTTTCCTTTAAAACTAATTAAAAACCATAGAAAAGAATTAGACAAGGTATCTCCTCTATTACACATGTCTTCTTAACATCATCTTTAATCTGTCAGTGATGTTTGTTGCCCAACTGTTTTAAGCAATCAAATATTTTTGTATTACTTTTTTACTTACTGAGTGCTTCTGGAAAAAATTAGGACTAACATTTCAACTAATTCTTGCCTATTTGAAACACAACAATAAGTTCTCACAGAGTAGCACACTTCTATTAATTATAGAACATGACAGATCTTAAAGAGCAATGAAAACTGTGATTTCTCATAGAAAATCAGCAACATATCTTACACAGGATTGGCAATCCCCCGCCCCCTCCCCCCTCCCTCCCTTCCGCATCTTGAGTACCTCCTAGTCAGTTCTCAGAACATCTGCTTTCACAAATAATCAAAATAATCATCACACAGAAAGTTCTAAACTGGACCGACATGTTTGATAATTAATACATACTGTTAATGTACATATCTGTATATCTCATGCAACTCTCTGTAACAGTTACTATAGGATATTCTCTTTATTTATTATGAGAACATAAATATATTTTTTTCCATTCAACTTCTAAAATAATGGTACAAAAACATTGAGTCAGACCATCCCAATGATATACTTTCTCAGGGGAAATATTGTTTGATTCATCTTTCAATATCCAAAAGAACTTTGCTTTAAACTAACACAGATTAAATACACATTCTGGCTTGAAATTCTGCATATCATCAAAGAAAGTCATATTCAAGAAATTTTTGTTTAATCGTAATAAATTTTCCAAAATTGGTACATATACAAGCTGGATTAAAAGTCTAAAAGAGGGGTCTCCAAACTACGGCCCGCGGGCCGAAACCAGCCCGCGAGGGCCGGCAAACCGGTCCACGTAAGCTGGCCGGACATCCCCGGTATCCAGCCCACCAAATATTTTAGGTGGTACCTATACTGCCAACAATTGAGTTTCGAGGCCTATCGTGACCAATACACAGCGACATTCTCGGAGCTCTATCTTTACAAAGCGGAAGGTCATGGTTAAACTTGTGGCTATCCACAATAAACAGACAGACCATTCTCCGTGTGATAGTGGAAAAAAAAGAATGGTTAACAGACTAGTTTGGCAAAAACATTTTAAGTAAAAAAAATCTTTGCGTTTTATTCTGCTCACGAGTCTGATGCAAGTCTTTCAAATGGACACCACTTCGGCGACTAGCCTTAGTAATCAATCATTATGGAAGAAGCTTCTTGAGCGAGGTTTCACTTTCTTTTGATTATGTTGTAAAATACATACAGAATGTGCAGTGATATACTTTTTTGTCGGTGAAATTCGCCAGAATAAAATACGCCAGAATTTCGGTCAGGTACGCCCACCAATCAAAATTATGTAATTAAATAAAAATCATAGTTCATTTCAGTGCTAGCTATTCCCACAACATTAGATTTTTGCGATTTCATCTTTCCTTTAGCCTTACATTATGGTGATCATGGAGTGCTAGGGTGCTTTAATCCCACTAGGTAGATCTTGGCCCTTATGACTTCGTGGAGGAGTCAATGTGGCCCGCGGACTAAAAAGTTTGGAGACACCTGGTCTAAAATAAATGCTTCATTCAGAGATTTGATCTGTTTTGTTGTGACTAATTACTGGTAAGTCAACAGTGTCTAAAGAAATCTTGAATGGTAGCAGTCTGAGTACTTTCATGATGTAGCAATTGACAAATTAATGTTGTAAATGTGTAGTTCAAGAAAGAAACATATTTGCGAATTTTTACAATTCACATATAAGCCAAAGGACATTTTAAATTTTCATTTGAAGCTTGATTGAGATACAATATAAGAAAATTGCAACATTATCTTAGTGTATATCCCACTGAGACGAAAGTAGAAGAAAACAGTGAACGTGTAAATGAAAACTTGGATATTTGAATGTACTGTATCACTATAGATCAGTGAACCACCTACCAACAATAACCCAAACTTTTCTGAACAGTATTAATTCTCAACTTCATATTTTGTGATAATTTAAGTATATATTATAGACATAAGAAGCTTACAGGGGATCCATACACCATATGTTCTCTCATGATGTGTAAAACATTGCAGTTTAACTTCATGTTTTGTGCAAGATAAATCATTCACTGTTTTGTTATAAATGTAATAAAAAATTTGAGGGCTTGAACACATTGTTAATGTCACTGCATACTGAAAGCAGGCCAAAGTAACAATGACGTTCCTGATGCATTTTACATCTGATACTTCATTTTCATACCTACACAAAAGTAAAAATTATTTATTTCCATACAAGTGGATATAAATTTGGAAGAACAATTAACCATCTACTGACAACTAAGTGTAAACATTAAATTTCCAATGTTCCCAGTTTGAAATTTAAGAGAAAAACTTAGTCATAGTGAATGAGACACAGTTTTTTTAACAAAAATATCTAAAGTATGTCTGTAGTAAAAATTTTATGTCTTCAATCACAGGAAATTTATGTTTTCATAGATTTGTGGTGGAAGTAATTCCTGTACTTTGCAAACAATGAAATAAGATGACATAAGAAAACATGTATTTAATATCAATAAAAAATCAAGTACATGCATTCAAGCCCATATTAAAATGTATGGTAGAAATAACTGAAAGAACAAAAAGGACCAAAATTTTTCCATTAGTGTGATACATCAAAAACAATCTAAAAATTTGGAACATAACTGCTGAATATAAAAGCTTAATAGAAAAATTAATTTTTGAAACTGACCAAACTACTTAAACATGCATCAGGAAAATGTATTACTTGTCATTATGACAAGTATTGATGAATTCTGTACCCATTTCCAAATTATAACAGGAAATTTTAAATGTGACTAGTAGTGAAAGGTTTTCCTTATTTTTCATGGTTCATGTTTAACAATTTGTGGGAAAGTTCCAAACAGAAAATGGTCCAGTTTATGTATCATTGCTTATAAGACTTTAATTCAGTGATATTACACAAGCAAAACCAAGTCCTCTGATTTAGGATATCCATTAGACTTTTTTTTCGTTTTCTGTATCTTTTTTCCCACTGCTTCGCTATTAGAGAAGAGGATACTGTATTTTTCTGTATGCATTAAGTTCATTGCTTACCATTTCTCAATCTTAACGTTAATGTATGGTCAACATGGCTTGTTACATTACTCTTTCTCTTCAGAATCCTCACACAACAAATCATTTTCAATTTTTTAAAAATCTAATTCCTTTCATTTCCTCTTTTCCCCTGAATTGTTCCTTCTGAGTTTTTAGCAGATATACCAGGCACTTCATTGCTTACATTTTCTTCTAACATAAATTCATTGTGAAACAATTTTGTCAGTTGTTACACACTTTTGCCTTAACATATTTTTTATTTTCTCCCAGGAGACTGGATATAGAGTTTCAAAAATCTGTTTGAAATCCTTTCTATGTCATTGCTCTTCCCAGTAAAATCAAAGAAACTTTAAAAATCTTTCTCTCTTTCCTTAGAACCCATACATAGTATTCATTGTGTTAATCAGCATAACTTTCATATCCCAGTTTCCCACTTTCCCACTGGACTCGCATTCCGGAGGATGACGGTTCAATCCCGCGTCCGGCAATCCTGATTTAGGTTTTCTGTGATTTCTCTAAATCACGCCAGGCAAATCCCGGGATGGTTCCTCTGAAAGGGCATGGTCGACTTCCTTCCCCATCCTTTCCTAATTCGATGAGACCGATGACCACGCTGTCTGGTGTCCTTCCCCAAACAACCAAACCAAACCAAACCAAACCCACTTTCCAGTGATTCACCAGTGGTAACAGGCAACAACTGTTTCTAAGATAAAACTTCAATAGTAAACCTGTCTTCCCAGTCCTTATCTGAAAAATCATCTTGACCATTTTTCATTACTTCTTCCTCATTTATTTCAATATAAAATTCACTTCAGAAATCTTCGGATTGTGCCAAACTTACTTGGTGGGTGAGGTGGTTCAACAGTCAGATCAGAGCTTGTTTGGCAGTCTCAGAGGGCAGACATGTTGTCTACCATGCTCACTATCAGTTGAGACTTAATTAGCAATCTCTGCTTTGTAAATGTAAGAGCTTGATCAGCAGTTGAGGAGGACAGACATGTTGTCTACTCAAGTCAGTATCAGCTTAGACTTAATTAGCAGTCTCTGGTTTGCAAGTGTAAGAGCTCAATTGACAGTTAAGGAGGACAGACATGTTGTCTGACACAGTCAGTATGGCATAAGAACTTAAATAGCAGTCTCTGGTTTTTGGATACATAATTGATAGTAATTATAATGCAAACATGCAGTTCATTATTTTGTTTGTTCTCTGCTAAAGTGTGAAAATTATTTATGATTTATAAAGTGGACTATAATTGTGTAGTTTCTCATGTTATGTTAATAAAAAGTGAGTAACATGCTGTTTAAACAAACCAATTCAAAATTTTATTATTTATTCAATACCAGGTCATCACTAGCATTTAATTACAGCCTCTGAATAATGGATTCATGACCTACATGCTGTTTTCTGCACAAGGGACAATGACTATAGAAAACTGCCGGTTTGTGAACATTATTCAGAATTTAGGTATTCCACTCGAGGCTGTGAAAACAAGTAGATACCTTGTGTGTACTGAAATTTTAGTACAAATGAGTTCAATGGCATAATCTGACATAATCTGTGGTAACACAGAGGAGCGGTGGAGTAAGGAAATTTTCAAGGGAAGGGATTTACCAAACATACATAATTCCCTCTTCCTATCTCTCTTTCATTCACTGTAACCCACCCATTCCCTCTTCCACCCTAAACAAATAAAGCTTTGAGCAACAGGATTAGATTCACGGATAGCATATTTCATCATGGAAAAATTTGAAGAACAGGCTTAGGAACTGCCAACAAAAAACTGAATACATGGTTCCATTATTTGGATGATACACTTGTGTTGTAGAGAGATGTCAGAGAGTAAAATAGATCATTTTCACGAATATCTCAATGAGATTAATCTGAAGATTCAGTTCACAATGGAGGAGGAGGTAGATGGAGATTTAATTTGTTTGGTGTGTTAATATTAAAGAAACAAGATGATAGTTTTGGTCATATGGTAAAACCACACACATGGACCATTACCTACACAGAGATGCAAAATCACCACTCATGACTAAATTGACATGTTATAAAAATTTTAGTGGATAGAGTGAAAGCACAACTGTGAACCAGAGATGTTCATCACTGTCAGTGAGGAAAGGATGTTTTTATACTTAGATAGAAAAGAGCGTTAAGATAATCACAAAGAGATCACAGTGCTGAACAGATGTTACTGACCATTCAGAAAAATCTTGATGAAATGGAATATCTCTGTAATCTACAAACCCAGCTAAAAGATACAGGAACATCTGAGGTGTGCCAAGGATGCTCTTCAACCACTGGACAATGCAGGTATTTATTTGATGCTGTGTTGCTGTAGGGACATGAACTTCGGTAGGTCTACTAATAAAAGAATGACAAAAAAGTGACTACAACAACACAAGGGCAATAGTAGAGGGGAAGGAACAGCAAAATCAACTATTGGGTCATTCCACACCAAGTGGTCTAAAACTGAAAAAAGTTCCCACCATCATGGTCTCCAATTTTCGTCAAATTTTAACTGTAGCTTTAGTCAAGTGTTGAAGTAAGTTTCCCAAGATTTCAGGCCTCTAGCTGCAATAGCTGCTGATCTAGACCCCCTTGTCTGAAGTGTACTTAGTCCGTGTGCATGCAACATAAAAAAAATGTCATATTTGGAGTCTAATAAAATCGAAACTAATTCATAAGAATGGTTAGTAAGATGCGACCCTGTACAGTTTTTTTTGCTGATTCCAACGAAATTATGTATAACATTACTCATGCAAACCCCGGTCAAATAACTCGACTCAAAGTATACTTCAAAATTTGTCGTGACACAACGCGACAAATTTTGACCAATATTAAGACTGCAATGATTTCCTTGCAGTTGAAGATATGGACTTGAACTTTTGGCCAAGCTTCATGCTTGTGCTAGACATAATGCAGCCGGATTTGCAATGATCCAGGCCATATGGTCGCCCTGCAGTATCTCTTCAAATTAGGCAGTGTCAGCACAAACGGTAAAATTTACCAAAGTTTCAAGCCAATTACTAAAAAATAGTTGGCCTGAATCTGCTTGTGAATAGTATCACCTAAAAGAGAAACTCTTGCTCTACAAGACTGACATTTGTTTTTTTTGCAACGCGACCATTAAGTACTCATTAACTCACATCAAAGTTGTTATATTTTGTATGCGCGATGCACTAATTTTTCTTCATTTCTAGGAATTTGAATCTTAATAGTCGCTTAGAATTACTGATATAATTGGATATTTCATTCGTGTTTTATTCAGTGATTGGCCAGTGAGAGATGTCAGAAGTTAATGAAGAAGAAGAATCGTTGGCCCCCTGTTCAATTGGAAAAGATGCTGCTGCATCGAAGTGCCATGTTATCTTCTATGCTAAGAAGACTGGATTCAAAGCGTTTAGTGATTTCACAGAATGTGACCAGAAATTGCTTGTTTCGCGTTCAGAAGCCAAACTTGACGAAAATTCCATCATTTGCTTCCACCATGAAGCCCTCTTCCTACATGAATATCAAGCGATGCAAAAGAAATGTTGCAATCCATTCAAGAAGAGGAATCACAATGTAAAAGCTGGACTTAGACTGCTTGATAATGAAACAGCTGCCAAACTTTGCCTGTTAAAGAAAAAAGAAGTGATTGATATAAAACCTGGTCAGAAGCTTTGCCCTCGCTGCATGTCGGCACTGAACCAAAAGCTAGAAGATTCATCATCACTATCAACCCAATCTGAACAAGATTTCACAACGGATGAAACTGAACCAGCCATCAACAAAAGTTTATCATTTATTGGTGCTTCACCATTGAAAAGAAGACAACTAAGTAAAAGAGATAAGCAAAGCTATGCAAAAAGAAAGATCTTGGATGCACAAAGTTTAATTGGGAATCAAATTGCTGCTGCTGTAGGAATCAATTACGATGAACAGCCAAGTTCAAGTAAAAGTCGCCCATGCAATAATTGTGCAGATCTTGATAATCTTATAGAAGAGTTGAAAGAAAAATGTAAAGTGTCAAATCGTAGGACAAAAGTTCAAATATTGACCTTGGTTCCAAGAAGCTGGACAATTAAAGATACGACAACAGCATTTAATGTATCAGAAAGAATGGTAAAGCAAGCGAGAAAACTGAAGAATGAGCAAGGTGTTCTAGCTTTTCCAGCAAATCGGCAAGGAAGGAAGCTTTCAGATGAAGTTGTCCAGAAAGTACATGACTTTTTTCAAGATGACGAATTCAGCAGACTTTGTCCAGGGAAGAAAGACTGTGTGCCTGTGAGAATTTCAGGAACAAAGGTGTACAAGCAAAAGCGGTTGTTGCTTTGCAATTTGAAGGAAATGTACGTGTCTTATCAGAAGCAAAATGGACCAGAAATTGGCTTCTCAAAGTTTTGCGAGCTTAGACCAAAATGGTGTGTTACAGTTGGCTCTGCTGGAATGCACTCAGTTTGTGTCTGTACAATACACCAAAATGTCAAGCTTATGCTCACTGGTGCATCAATCAATGAAGACTACAAGGAAATTCTTAGCAAAGCTGTTTGCAGCTTGGAAAACAAGGATTGTATGCTTCATCGTTGTGAAAACTGCCCTGGTCCAGAAGGTGTAGAAGCAGTTATTGCAACATATTTTGAAGATAATGACCCTGAAGAACTGATTGAGTACAAACAATGGATTCATACCGACAGGGATACTTTAGAAACAAAGCAGCTTTCAACAGAAGAGTATGTTGAAGATATTGCAGCAAAAATTTGGAACCTGTCTTGTCATCACTACATTGCCAAGCATCAAAGCCAGCACCTGAAAGCTCTCAAAACTGATTTGAAAGAAGGCGAATTCATAATACTAATGGATTTTGCTGAAAACTATTCATTTATTGTTCAAGATGCAGTGCAAGGCTTTCACTGGGAAAACAGTCAAGCAACAGTTCATCCATTTGTAGTCTACTACTGTGAAAACGAAGAGGTGCAATGTGTGAATCTTTGTGTTATTAGTGACTGCCTTCGACACGATACGATTACTGTCCATGTTTACATTGGAAAAGTAATCAATTACCTGAAGATGCAATTTTCCAAAATAAGCCACATCCACTACTTCAGTGATGGTTCAGCTGCACAATATAAGAATTTCAAGAATTTTCTCAACTTATGCTATCACAAAGAAGATTTTGAAATAACAGCAGAATGGAATTTCTTTGGAACAAGCCATGGAAAGTCGCCTTGTGATGGCATTGGAGGCACAACAAAACGGTTGGCAGCAAGAGCAAGTTTGCAACGTCCATATGAAAACCAGATTCTAACACCCAAAGATCTTTTCAACTTCTGCAATGATAATATCAATGGAATCAAATTCTTTTTCATCAGCAAAGAGGAAGTTGAAGAAGAAAAAGCTTCTCAAGAAGAAAGATTCCTACAAGGGCACACTCTAGCTGGCACAAGAGAAAACCACCATTTTTTGCCCATTGATATGACGACAATTAAGGTCAGTAGAGTTTCTAATGATGCGACATCTTTTTTGGCCAAAATTAGTGCTGCTGAAGTAGTAGTTCAAGTCATGGATCTTCAGCCTGGGCAGTATGTTGCTTGCATTTATGAAAAGAAATGGTGGATTGGAAACATCGTTGAAATCTCAGTCGAACAGAAAGATGCTTTCATAAGCTTTATGCATCCTCATGGTCCTGCAAGTTCATTTTATTGGCCCTTAAGACGTGATACTTGCTGGATTCCAGAACAACTTATCATTGGTGTTATTCCAGCTCCATCAGTGACATCATCTGGTCGGCAATACAGTTTTCCTGAAAGCATTCTCTTGCAAATCAACGATGCTTCCAGAATGATGAAGTAACTGAGGAAGACAGGCTTGGGAACCTGCATAAAGAAACCCACAATCAGGCTTGGGATCCTGTGGTAAAGACACCCTGTAATCAGGCTTGGGAACCTGCAGTAAAGATACCCACCCGTGGCTGTTACTGCATGGCTATCGGGCGTGGCCCCTATGGCGATGGGGATGCTGGTTTTATTGTGATAACCAGTAATGGCTCAGCCATCATGGACCAACGCAGGGCACTGCGCACACAAAATATAAGATACTTTGACCTGAGTAAATAAGCACTTAATGGAAGCGTTGCAAAAGAAAAATATATCCATCTTGTAGAGCAAGAGTTTCTCTTTCAGATGATACTATTCACAATTAAATCCAGGCTGACTATTTTGTAGTAATGGGCTTTGAACTTTGGTAAATAAAGCCATTTGCGCTGACACTGCCAAATTTGAAGAGATTTTGCAAGGCGACTATAAAGCCTGGGTAGTTGGAAATCCAGCTGTATTATGTCCAGCACAAAGATAAGACTTGGTAAAAAGTTCAAGTCCATATCTTTATCTGCAAGGAAATTATTGCAGTCTGAATATTGGTCAAAATTTGTCGCATTAAGTCACGACAGAATTAGGGGTACACTTTGAGTCGACTTGTTTGACCGGATTTTGCATCAGTAATCTTATAATTAATTTCGTTTGAATCAGCACAAAAAACTGTACAGGGTCTCATCTTACTAACCATTCTTATGAATTGGTTTCAATTTTATGAGACCCCAAAAATGGCATTTTGTCTGATGTCGCGCGCATGCGAACTTACTACCCTTCAGACAAGGGGGTGTAGATCAGCAAGTATTGCAGCTAGAGGCTTGAAATCTTGAGAAACTTAATTTAGCACTTGACTAGTGCTACAGATAAAATTTGAAGAAAATTGGAGACATGATGGTGGGAAGGTTTAGACCACTTGGCATGGAATGACCCTATTGCAGAACATGCTTTGCAGTCAGGAGACAGCAGAAATGGAATTTTACTTTAGTCAGTAGCAAGCCAAGGTATGCATCTGATCTCCAAAAAAGCTAAGCTTTCCTTGAAGATGCCCTCTGCAGAAGGGGAAGGAACACTGGATATAAGAAGAAATTATTTGACAATGGCATAATAGTCTGGAAGATCTCGTTAAGTATGACATCTGCCGCTGTGAAATTTTATAGTTTAAATCTAATTCACATACTATTTGCATGCAGCATCCATTTCACTTTGACGATGGTGGAGGTGCATAGTGGCATGGAATCCACAAAACAACCAAGGCATTGAGGAGTTATCAAGTTACAGAGTGCCACATTGCAGCCCAAGTGAAGGGGAGTGGTCAGATTGGAGGTAAGACATACACATGTAACTCGATGGATACCCAGATGTGCCCAATACTATTAACATTAGATCATCTGAGGGACAACAAAAACACTCTGATATCCATGGAGTGTACCTCAAACTGCTATGGCACAATTCAGAAGTGATGAGACTGCCTGAGTGATGTAGGACAGGAATAAATGGATACTCATAATGATTAAACAGAATTTGGATAGATCAGGTGTGCTTGTTATTCCAATTGATTTATAATGAGGAGATTCTCAAGGATTCACATGGCAGAAAACAAGAATACACATTAAATATTGACAAAGAAAGAAAAGATATGGTGATGTATCTTCCACAGAGCCCTACTGAAATAGTCCCCATGGATGTGGAATAAGTAAAAAAATCTTAAACATATTTTCATTCGAAAAGAATAAAAACATGTCACACAGCACATGAATGTTTAATACACTGATGTGCTTAAGACAATTCTTATGCTGTTGTACTCACATCTTCAGGTAGGCCTAGAAAAATCATTTTAAAACACTTATTTGCATTCATTGAATTACTGCACTGAATTTGTACAGAAGTCAGGTTTTTTATAATGCTCTTATTATCTGGTATTATTAATAAGATATGCACATTAGTCAGTTATATTAAAAAATTCATCAGTTGAGTAGAAGGAGTTGGCCACCAATAAAACTTTTAAAATGCTCTTAAACTGAACATTGTTGCTAGGTAACCTTTGTGGACCACAGTAAGCAACTTTAAATCTCTGTGAAGACTTGAAAATTTTTCAGGGGATAACTCTTATTTCTAGTACTGACTCCATGAACTGAGCTGTTGATTTGAAAAGGAAATGTATTTGCAATGATAAACTTCAGTCAGGAATATTTATGTTGAGGTGGAACTTTGGGCTGGTTACACCAAACAACACCCATTTAACAGTAGTTCATTTATTCACCTAAACATATCAAAGGCTCACAAAGAACTGAACATGGTGGACACTACCAAAGACCATGCTCAGAGATCAAAGATGAACGCGTATCAATGCTGGTGTCGACCTCATCGGCGCCACATAGCCCCCCCCCCCCCCCTGCAGTACGGAGTACTCTTGATAGGCCAGGGGAGGGGGGGGGGGGCTGAGTAAGGGTAGATCTTGTGAAGGAAGGTTCGGCCACCGAACCTGGAAGTCGTTGAAGCGAGCCGGGTGTCATACCGGGCGTGCTGGTCGTACGGCGACAGGTAGACCAGCGGTTTGCAGGTGGAACGGTGCAACGACAATGTCTCCAGTGAGCGTGGCAAACACACGAAGCACGTCCAGGTCGATGTCGGGCGGGAGGGGAACACATTTCACCAGGTGGCAGGGAATGGTGGAGGTTGTGTCATGAGCACTGGATGAAGAGAAACACACGACGAACAGAGTATCATCGTGCAGTATTATTGAGATGCGGATTATGTCCGAGAGGACAGGCACAAACACCTTGAGCAAGGGCATGTTCAAGATGGGGGGGCGTGAGAAGCCTTGACAGGGTGAGGCAGGTGATGGTGGAGAGGTCGAAGGGACTGATGAAGGGCCTGGCAGTGAGGGTGTGATTGTAGGTAAGCTCGACGTGGGGAGCATGTGGTCACTCAACAGAGTGGATGAGACCAGAGTAGAGGGTGAGGTCAGAGGAGAGCTCGACGATTGGAGCTGGAAGTCACTCAATCCGATGTGGAGGGAGTGGTCGGAATGTCGTGAGCCACGACAGTGAGTGGTGTCATCGTGGCCTGAAGGGGGGTAGAAGAAGGCTCGACATGAGCAGGCTTAAGTCTGTTGAGAGAGACTATAACAGCTGAATCTTTCATCTGGATGTCATAGGTGTTGGCTGAGCACCAGAGAACTAAGAACGGGCCGGTATATGGAGGTTGGAGGGGAGCATGGACAGTGTCATCTCGGAGCATGACGTACTCCCAATTGTCAAGAGATTTCGGGACGTGAACCTTAGTGCGGGAATGGCTGGCGGGCGGAGGGATATGGAGATTGATGAAGTGGCGTCTGACATGGTCCACGAAGGAAGGTAAGTCAGACTGAGGGAGAGAAGCGGAAGGGCTCACAATTTCGCCAGGGAGAACAATGTTCTGGCTGTATATGAACTCGGCTATTGTGCCATGAGGTCTCCCTTATATGAATGCAGAGTAGCACAAGGGGAAGGGCCTCTGTCCATAGAGAGTCATGGCATCGAAGAGCCGCCTTGAAAGTGTGGTGCCAGTGCTCGACTAGCTCATTACTTTGCAGATGATATTCTGTGGTACGGATGCGCTGGATGTTGCAAATGTTACCAATCTCATTGAACAGGGCTGACTCAAATTGTCTGCCCTTGTCAGTCATGATGATAGCTGGACATCCGAAACGCGATACCCATGACTCAATGAAAGCTCGAGCAACAGATTCTGCCGTAATATTGGGGAGGGGGACAGCCTTGACCCAGCGAGTTGTTCGGTCGATAGACGAGAGAACATAACGAAAGCCGTTAGAGGGGGAGAGAGGGCCAACAATGTCAATATGAATATGCTGGAAACGCCCAGAAGGGGTCGAAAAGGCGCCGAGGGGGGGGGGGGGGTGAAGTGTGCTTGTGTACTTTGCAGTGTTGGCACGCGACGCAGGAACGTGCCCATTGCTGGCAGTCCTTGTTGACATTTCTCCACACAAAGTGCTCCGCTATGAGGTGAGCGGACGCATGAACACCCCGGGGTGGGCTAAATTATGCAATGCGTTGAAGACAGCTCGACGGAGCATGGCTGGGATGAGGGGGTGTAACGCGCCCGTACTGTCGTCACACCAGATCTCACCAGAAATGCCAGGGAAGGTGGTGTGGACGAAGTGTAGTGAAGAAGTAGAGTCTGAAATCAAGTTTTGTGTTTCCTTGTCGACTCGTGAAAGGAAATCAGCAACTATATTGTCAGCACCTTTTATGTGTCTGACATTGGTGGTGAACTGAGATATGGGGTCAATGTATCTGAAGCGGCGAGGAGGCGGGTCAGCTAGCGGGTTTGTAATGGCCGCAGGCAGGGGTTTGTGGTCCGTTAAAACATAGAAAGGGCATCCCTCAACGTCAGTCTTAAAATGCTTGATCGCTTCATAGACCGCGAGCAACTCCCTGTCAAACACAGAATATTTCCATTGTGCATTGGTGAGCTTGCGCGAGAAGAACTGCAGAGGCGAAGTTTGGCCGCTGATTGTCTGGCTAAGGACAGTGCCGATGGCACTATCACTCGCGTCTGTGGTGATGAAAAGCTGCGCATTGGGATGAGGATGCGCGATGGTGCAGGCCTCGGCAAGAATATTTTTGAGGGCAGTGAAAGAGTGTCATAGCAGGGGTCCACGGAACGGGCCGAGATCCAGAAGTGTTGGTGCCTGCCAAGGTGTCCGTCAGTGGAGCGTGAATCTCTGCAGCCCGAGGTAGATGTCGGCGATAATAATTAACCGTCCCCAGAAAGCGCCAGAGCTCTTTGAATGATGAAGGTCTGGGTAGGTTTAGTATTGTTTGCATTTTCTCAGGGGGCAGTGAAATGCCGTCGGCAGAGACCCGAAAACCAAGAAAAGTGACAGCGGGTTGATGTAGCTGCAATTTGTCCTGGTTGGTCTTGATGCCTGCTGCCGCAAGAGTGTTCATAACAGTTTGCACATGTCGAATGTTGTCCATGATGGAGGAGCTGAAAACAAGAATGTCATCAAGATATGCAAAGCAGAATTTTAGGTCGAATAGCACTTTGTTGATGAAGCGTTGCCAGGTCTGGGTTGTGTTTTTCAGACCGAAGGGCATGAATCAAAATTGAAATAACCCCATCGGGGTGGTGATTGCTGTCTTCTCGATGTCTTCAGGTGCCATGGGGATCTGGTGGTAGGCCCGTTTGCAGTCAATGACAGAGAATGTGGTCGCACCTGCGAGGGAACTGGTAAAGTCGGTAATGTTGGGTATGGGGCAGGTGTCCATAATTGTTTGTGCGTTTAGTCAATGGTAGTCTCCACACATGCCCCAGGACCTGTCTTTCTTGGGTGTCATATGTATGGGCATAGACTGGTTACTGGCAGAGGGTTCAATGACGCTGGAGCTTAGTAGTTCAGAAATCTGATTTTTAAGTTCGGAGAGGCGCTCGGGACAAAGTCGACGTGGTTTACTGGAGATCGGGGGACCTGGCGTGAGGCGAAGCTTGTGAACCGTGTCGTTGGTGACGATGGAAATGTTGCCGGCGGCACGGGAGGCGGTTTGTTTACAATGTGTGGCAGGCGGGGCAGATGAGGCGTGGTCCTGGTGTTTGGAGCCACTCAGCGGATCCGGCGGGAGCCGAGGTGGCGAAGTGTCCCAGGAGTCGACGTGACAAGATGGCCACCGGCACAAAGACGTGGTACCATGGTTGGGTGAGCTCGGTAGAGCTCGTGAGCCGTTAGCGAGTCCATTGTTCGAGGGGGGCGGCCTGTGGCAGCACCGTCGCGGGCGAAATGCTTGGTGCGAGTGCACTGTTTATGTAGTCGGTGGCGGTTGCACGGCGGCGCTCAGGAGCCGAAGTTGCATAGTTTGAGGTGCTCTCCGCGAGGGGGGGGGGGGGGGGTAGGAGCCGTCAATTCGGGAACACGTGACACTCGTCGCACATGCGCACTTGTGTCCGGCCGAGCGTCAAACACTGCCATGTTAGGAGGGTGTGGCCCTGTGGAACTGTCAGAACACGTTATGGCAGCATTGATAGCACAGTTGTGAGGGGGTAGTGGAAGGTAAACACACGGAGGCTCGATTGCTAGGACTGCAAGCAGATTCGGCGCACTTACTGACCTTGCTTTGTCCTTACTGTAGTGTCTGTAATTCCTTTGCTGCATCAGAGAGCTGGAGCTGTGTTTTGTGGAGCCAGAGGGAGAGCTCAAAGTTTTCCTTGTGTAGGCGAGTGACGTGTTCGAGCTCGGTAGGGGACTTGTGCGTAGTTTCTTGTAACGTTGTCGACAGAGACAAGCATGTATGGATGAGATGAGCCCGGACTGATGTGTCATGGGTGGTTGCTCGACGGAGCACAGGGGAAGTGAGTCTTGGACGGATGATGAAACATGGTGTTTCACACTAGGTCCGGTGAAAGTTTGTGGTGTCACAAGAAGTCAATGCCTAGTATAGGTTTGTCAGTTTTGCACACCAAAAAAGTACACTCGAGTTTGCAGTTTGTGGAGAGTGAGACAAGGTGGGAAGTTGAACCCGAGCATTGTAGTTTAGTTGAATTCACTGCTTACAGTGAAGTGTGATGAGGGCGGGTGTTCGACGACGCTAAGGACGTAGGCAGCAGCGAAACATCGGCGCCTGTGTCCACTAGGAAAAGGTATTCCGACGAAATGTCTTTAATGTAAAATCGTCCGCAATTATCCGGTCGTTCCTGGACAGACTCGATCACTGGGGGGTGCCTGTCACGTTGTGCGCAGGAGGCGGCACCCGGACCTACCTGCGATTGGCGTTTGAGAAGTAGCAGGGTGGTCTGCAGTCCTGCGCCGCGTCACCAAACCGTGTGTGGAAGCAATAGTACGGGTAGTGCGGTTGCATTTCCTGCGGAAAGTTCATTGCCAGTGGCAGTGGCCGAGGTTCGGTTGCCGCAGCAGGTTCGGTTGCAGGAGGGGGCGTGACCATGGGCGGAGCCGGTGATGTCCCAGTTGCTTGTTTACTGCTTCCCGGAGCGGGCGGAATGGTCGGCACAGTACGGCCCCGGCCTCGTCTGGCCACAGGGCGATGAGCTTGAACCTGAGACTTGTCAGGTAGGCAGTGGCTGGCGAAATAGAGCAGTGATGCATCGTGTATCTTGTCAGCAATTGTCATTCTTTGCTCGACAGGTTCAGGAGACCTTTGAGCCGCAGCTAAGCGGATGTGAGGAGATTGTTTATCTGACCAGATGGCGAGGAGAGCTGTGTCAGAGAATAGATCGTCGCTGACCAGGGCATGTAGTCGTCTCCGGAGCTGGGAAGGTTTGTCGTTGTCTAGCTGCTCGACATGGAGCACTTGCCATATTGCTGCCTCAGTTGAGCGTGCAAGCTGGCGTAGAACTGTCTTTTTGGCTAAAGTGTACCGGGTAGATGAGTCCGGGGCGTCGACCAGGTCAGCAATCAAGTCCTCCTGGTCGTGCAGGTGGGTGATGAGGCACAGAAACCTGGTTGACTCGTCGGGTTTTTAATAATCGAACACTTCGTCCACAATTTTGAACCAGGTTGTTGCCCTGTCGGGATTAAATGGCGACAGCGTCGGTAAGCGTTGTAGAATGTTCAGAAGAACAGGTTGAGTTGAATCCGTTGGGGCACTGCCTGCATCGAGCTGTTGTTACTGTAGTATTCCAGTAGAGTGTGCCTCCAGGGGATGTGGCAACGATGGCTGTTCAGGTGGCAGTGTGAAGGTGACATATTGTGGTTGAGCGCGATCCATCGTGACACAGAAGGCCAATGCGGGTGAGACATCGTAATGTGTCGATTGTGGTTGCAAAAGCTCAACACGTTGCAGGTGTGTTCAGATTGACGCGTCGCAGAAGACCGACGCGAATGAGACACCGAGATGTGCCGTGAACGGTAGCGGAAGTTCGACTGGAGCCAGTGCGAGGGCGACAGGTAAGAAAAAGCTCAAAGTTTGAGAACACGTGTTAGTCCACGGAAAGCTCAGTGTATGATCAGAGCTGGGGCCACCTGTGTTGCACGGAGGCTACGGAGGTGGGGGCTGTCTACAAGCACAGTGTGGGAAATGATGTCGAACGTGGGATGGAATGTGTGAATGTTCACTGTACATAGTCACTCAAAACGGTGTGCGGATAAGGTGAATGTCATGGCACAAAACACTAAGGTGTAGCAGTGGGATGGAGATGGAGGTCAGACACAGATAACAAGTTATTGTTCCTGTCGCAGGCCAAGGTATCAAAGTAGGAAGGCATTTGCTGATGCTGGACCGAGGCAGGCATGGGCATGGTCAGATGTTGAGGGGGTAGCCCTGTGAACGAAGCAGTTCCAGCCACGTGGCAGGTATCCGCGTGGTACTGCACGGATTGCGACGTGGCAAATCGTTGTCCTGGTGGTAGTAGGTTGTCCGACAAAGGATTTGCAGAAATTGGCATTGGTCCCACACTGCACGGAGATCCCTAGGAGGTAACTGCACAGTCGATGAGGGAAGGCACATGTAGTGGGAACAAAGGCGTTTGATAGCCGGAGTCATGTGCACTCCTAACCTCACTTATTGTTGCAGGCTCGAAAACGTCCGGCGTAATCGTCGAGTGAGAGGCATTGTGTTGCAGTCCTGGTGGGTGTACATCGTGTGCAACAAGATGCATGTCGATCACAAAATCCGGCGTTAGGCGCTGGGCCAAAGTCATTGTTCGAATGCTGTGTCGATGTAATACACACAGTAAAACGGCGAAAATGGAAGACATTACAACTCGGGGTCACCAGTGAGATGGAAGTTCGGATTGGTTACACTGAACAACACCCATTTAACAGTAGTTCATTTATTCACCTAAACACATCAAAGGCTCACAAAGAACTGAACATGGTGGAAGCTACCAAAGACAATGCTCAGAGTTCAAAGACGAATGCATATCAATGCTTGTGCCGACCTCATCGGCGCCACAATGTATTGGGGAGCATAGTTGATATCTTCAGCTCTTTGAACAGGTCTCTGCAGAATGTTCTTGTGTTCACATTACAAGTAACTTGCATTAAATGTTTTTGGTCTGAGAAAATTTAGATTGGCTTGATGAATTACCCCAAGAAATGATCATGTACAACATTATGGACTGAGAGTAAGCAAAGTTTGCTAGATTTTTTATTTTTATGCTAACTGCTTCAAGTCAACATTAGCACTGCAAACAGGGATTTGTTTTCCAAAGTTCTATGGTATGCTTCTTGCAGCTGAATAATTCCAAGAATTTAACACTATCAACTTCCTCTCTCCGCTTGTCGTTATTTTTTAAGCATCTACTGGAGGGGTGGGGGGGGGGGATATCTTATGAGTTCTAAGCTGTATATAGTATTTTTTTAAAGTTGATTGACAAATAATTTGCTAGGAACCTTTTATTAATATCCATGAAATTTTCATTGATTGATCTTCCTAATGCTGTACTTGATTTGCTATTTATCACAATGTTCATGTCATCTGCAAACAGGATCAGTTTGGCATCTGATTACGTTACTGATGAAAGGTCATTGATACACACAAAAGAAGTAAAGGCCCTAAGAAGAAACCTTGTGGGACACCACACGTGATTAGTTCTTGGTTGGATGATGTCTGACAACTTAATTCACATCTCTTACCTAAGGAGATGTATTCTTACCATTTAGAAATATATGGTTTGAACCATTTTGCAGCATTTCTTTTTGCATCATACGTGAGACTATTAGGCTCCTGAATCATCACAGTGACATTCTGTTGGGGTTCTCAGTTTCATCCACTGCAAACATCTCCCACATGAGCGTCTTTTCACCACGTGCATGGACGGTGACTAGTTGACAAAAGGGATGCATTGCCTCAGTTGATTTGCTGTGAGTTGGTATTTGCAGAGTGCGCACAGTATAACTTGTCCCATACTTGCAAAGACAAAGCGTTAGGAGAGGGCACAAAGGTAGTGTTGGCATGTTAAGTGTTAATTATTTTCTATGTCTTGTAATATGTACGCTAGGTAATTTTATATATGTTACATGTTCCATGCAATAATGCTAAAATAGGTACTCTGTGTCAGTCAGTTATTTTCTTATCCAAGCATGCTGTAGTGCTGTACATAAGTGAATGATATATTAAAGTGTTCTCCTTTATATACCACAAAATAGTTACTTATCTTTAAAATAAGAATTTATCAAGAGGTTATGGGCCCAGAACGAATCTATAAGCTTGGCTAGATAAACGAAAGCATAAAACTGGATATGTAACTATTCGTCTGTTATTTTTAAAGAGCGCACAAACAGGTCAGTGATGCTTTGCATATCAGTAAATAGTCAGAAGTAGCGTCAATTGGCAAATTAGTGTCACGATAATTAAAGTCGCGAAAACTTTGTTAATCGTCAAAGTACAGTCAGAAAAGTCAGTTACGTGTATTAATTTCACAGACAGTAGAGTTTTTACCCGTAACCAATGGATTTTATCAAGTCACTGTTGGAAGTTTTGTCGGAGGATCATCACGGAAATGTTAACTACGTCTCTTGGCGATTTAAACTAGATTTAACATTAAAGTCAAAGAAATTGTATTCAGTAGCAACCGGAAAGGAAACTAAACCGACAGGAGGAGAAACTGATCAACATGTAAAAGCTTGGATTGAGAAAGATCTTGAGGCACAAATTTTTATAGGTTTAAATGCCGGTAGCAACATAGCCAGGAAAATAGCAAATTACAAGTCTGCTAGTCAAATGCTTAAAAAATTAGAAACGCTACATGGCAAGAAATCAGATTTGACAATTGAAGGTTTGCAGAGAAATTTCTTTAGTTACAAATACGATACGAGTGTGTCTGCTATTCAAAACTATGCATATTCAAGAATATGCGGAAGATTTAAGACAATTTAAGTTCGATGATTTAAATTCAGTTGCCACACCCATGGAGTGTGGAATGATGACAGATGTAGTAAATCTTATCAACGATGAACCATTGGAAAGGACTGAACCTTATATAGAAGTCTACTGTCTACTGTATCTTGCAACAATATCACTTCCGGATATTAGTTTTGTTGTTAATTACTTAAGTAGATTTAGTAATAAACCAGTGGTTAGTCACTGGAAAATGGTAAAACGAATTTTTCAGTGCCTAAAAGGAACTATGAAGTATGGCATATTATTTGATGGAGGCTCAACACTGCTTGCTTATCCTGATTCTGATTATGGTGGTGATTTTGCAACCAGATGCTGCACCAGCGGAGTTCTTATTATACCACCAGCGGAGTTCTTATTATGCGAGGAGCGCCCACTGTCTGGTAAGCTCGAAAGCAACGTCTTGTGGCAACTTCAATTGCTGAAGCAGAATACCGAACTGCTGTCTCTTCAATCGATGATATTGTTGGATACGACGCCTTGGACAAGAACTTAGAATTTCAGGCTTGAATAAACCAACGGAACTTTGTATTCTAAATCAAGCCGCAATACATATGCTGAGCAATACTTATGAAGGAAAAGTTACAAGAGGCAAGAAACACATTGAAATTTCACGAAAGTTTATTCAACAACACATGGGAACGACTGTCAAACTGAAACATGTAGACAGTTCAAGTCAACTTGCTGACGTACTCACTAAGCAACAGACTGTAAAAGTGTTTCAAGAATTAAGAAGAAAAATAATTAAGGAGGTGTGTTAAGTGTTAATTATTTTCTGTGTGTTGTAAAATGTTAAGCAAGGTGCTTTTATATATATTCCATGTTCCATGCAATAATGCTGAAATAGTTACTCTGTGTCAGTCAGTTGCTTTCTTATCTAAGCATGCTGTAGTGCTGTACATAAGTGAATGATATATTAAAGTGTTCTCCTTTATATACCGCAAAATAGTTACTTATCTTTAAAACAAGAATTTATCAAGATGGGGGTTCTGTTGTGAAGGACCACCACAGAATCACCATGCAGTAGGAGAGGTGTAGTTCGACAACTGAAGCCTTTGCACAAATATATTCGTATATCTCGCACAATTTCTGACGACTGCTAACTAGTCTGGAAATGAACATATTAACAGGCAATGCCCATACGGCCAGTAATTAGATATTCGATTCAACAGTTCCTCACTATATACACTCCTGGAAATGGAAAAAAGAACACATTGACACCGGTGTGTCAGACCCACCATACTTGCTCCGGACACTGCGAGAGGGCTGTACAAGCAATGATCACACGCACGGCACAGCGGACACACCAGGAACCGCGGGATTGGCCGTCGAATGGTGCTAGCTGCGCAGCATTTGTGCACCGCCGCCGTCAGTGTCAGCCAGGTTGCCGTGGCATACGGAGCTCCATCGCAGTCTTTAACACTGGTAGCATGCCGCGACAGCGTGGACGTGAACCGTATGTGCAGTTGACGGACTTTGAGCGAGGGCGTATAGTGGGCATGCGGGAGGCCGGGTGGACGTACCGCCGAATTGCTCAACACGTGGGGCGTGAGGTCTCCACAGTACATCGATGTTGTCGCCAGTGGTCGGCGGAAGGTGCACGTGCCCGTCGACCTGGGACCGGACCGCAGCGACGCACGGATGCACGCCAAGACCGTAGGATCCTACGCAGTGCCGTAGGGGACCGCACCGCCACTTCCCAGCAAATTAGGGACACTGTTGCTCCTGGGGTATCGGCGAGGACCATTCGCAACCGTCTCCATGAAGCTGGGCTACGGTCCCGCACACCGTTAGGCCGTCTTCCGCTCACGCCCCAACATCGTGCAGCCCGCCTCCAGTGGTGTAGCGACAGGCGTGAATGGAGGGACGAATGGAGACGTGTCGTCTTCAGCGATGAGAGTCGCTTCTGCCTTGGTGCCAATGATGGTCGTATGCGTGTTTGGCGCCGTGCAGGTGAGCGCCACAATCAGGACTGCATACGACCGAGGCACACAGGGCCAACACCCGGCATCATGGTGTTGGGAGCGATCTCCTACACTGGCCGTACACCACTGGTGATCGTCGAGGGGACACTGAATAGTGCACGGTACATCCAAACCGTCATCGAACCCATCGTTGTACCATTCCTAGACCGGCAAGGGAACTTGCTGTTCCAACAGGACAATGCACGTCCGCATGTATCCCGTGCCACCCAACGTGCTCTAGAAGGTGTAAGTCAACTACCCTGGCCAGCAAGATCTCCGGATCTGTCCCCCATTGAGCATGTTTGGGACTGGATGAAGCGTCGTCTCACGCGGTCTGCACGTCCAGCACGAACGCTGGTCCAACTGAGGCGCCAGGTGGAAATGGCATGGCAAGCCGTTCCACAGGACTACATCCAGCATCTCTACGATCGTCTCCATGGGAGAAAAGCAGCCTGCATTGCTGCGAAAGGTGGATATACACTGTACTAGTGCCGACATTGTGCATGCTCTGTTGCCTGTGTCTGTGTGCCTGTGGTTCTGTCAGTGTGATCATGTGATGTATCTGACCCCAGGAATGTGTCAATAAAGTTTCCCCTTCCTGGGACAATGAATTCACGGTGTTCTTATTTCAATTTCCAGGAGGGTCAACGAAAGCGAAACAAGATTAACCACACACTCACAAGACAAAAAAGAGGTACAAAACGAACCATAGTGCCCGATGTCATTTACTATGATACTGCAATGTAAAATAAAGAACATGTGTCATATAGAAATTGTGTGTCAGTCCTTTGGCAACATGGTTGGGTATAAAACCTAAAAATAAAATTATCATCTCCTTCATCCATATCTTTCCAAAGTAGTGAAGCCTTGGGGATTATAAGCGGCGATCAAAAAATTTCCGTTCGAATGCCGTACAGTCCAGAATCGCTAAATGAATTAGGCAAAATCACCAACATTATTGAGGCAATCATCCCACCAACGAAGCAGGTTGAAGGGTTGAAGTTACACTTTCGGTAAGACACTGTGTCCTGCCTTGAAGGCCTTTTTTAAGGGACTGGAGGTGTGATAATCTCATGGGGAAAGATGAAGACTATAGGGCGAGTGCTCGAGTACTTCCACTTTAGGTGGCGTAACTTCAGTTTTACGACATTTGCAACATAGCGACGTGCATCATGAAGCAGCAGAAGCCCTTGTCGCAGTTTTCCCCGGACGTTTCGCCTTAATTGCACTCCATAGTTTCTCCAGCATTGCATAAGTACCGTTCCCCAGTGATGGAGACACCAGGTTCCTTGAAATCAATAAGCAATGGGCACTGGTAAACAAGGAACAGGCTGAGAATCACCTTTCTTGCAAATGGATGGATCTTGAACTTCTTGGGACGAGGGGATGATGGACTAGAGTACCGTTTTTTCGACGCTTTCATCTCCGGTTCCCAGTAGTTATTGTATGTTTTATTTCTACATTAATATTATCTACAGTTGGTCTTAACATAACATATTATTATATACACAATACAAAACATTTCGTGTGACTGTGATTATTGAAAATGTACGACCTGTTTTGTGTCTCAAGATAACAGGTCTAAAAATTCGTGGCAATAAATTGAATTGAAAATTATAAGGAATTCAGGCTTTCTCACCGAATCCAGTTGATGAAATTTTCTTGGGTTATCAGCTGAGTCAAGGCATCGTTCTGTGGCAACGTTTCGACACGTTTCTTACTCATCATCTTCAGCCGAAGTTCAAGTCCACTGCGTGTCCTTATAGCAGCTGGCCAGTCTTCTCTGCCTCGTCCTCAACGGTTGTGCCAATTACGCCACTTCGGAAGGGGTGTGACGGACGTGGTGGTGGGAACTTGCAGCGCGTTGGAGGGTACGGGCATCGTGTCCTGGCGCTGCCTGTCTATTCCATCTGCTACCTTCGTCGCCTTCACATCAGAGCGTTCTTGGTGTATTCTTGCAACCGCCACATCCTGTGTGGAGTTCAACTGGAAACCACTATCGTAGTTGACACATAGATCCATATCATCGCTTCCTCTTTGATGATAGAGTCCCAGAACCCGTTCACCTGGCACAGCACCTTAGTCTAAACCAAGTTAAACAAGTGACATTTGTAGAGGGTGTGCTCTGCGATTGCAGATTTGTCCGTTTGGCCAAAAGGTGAACGCTTCTCGCATGTTCTGAGTGGCGCTGCAGAATACGCCGCTGAATCTCGCCGATGTATTGTTTGCCACATCCGTAGCTGATGCTATAGACTCCAGGTGTCTGAAGTCCTAATTTGTCTTTCATTGAGCCGAGCATATTTATGAATTTAGCCGCCAAATAGAAAACGGTTCTGATGTTATTTTGCTCCAAAATCCTGGCAATCTTGCCTGTGGGTTGTCCAGTGTACGGTAGGAACGCCAGGCACTTTGTGTCTTCTTCCATGTCGTCTTTCTTTATCTTGTTCGGATGGTGAGCGCTTCTTTTCTGTATCTCCGACTAGCTCGGTGGGCAGACTCCGCTTGTCACCAAGGTGGTGAGCATGGATTTCCTCGTTGTGCTGGATGGTGGCAGCTGCTAGTGTTTAAGTACAGGTCCATGTGGGTCTTTTTTCTATAGACAGAACGTCCCAGCATGCCATCAGTTTTATTGTTTATCAGGCATCCGTTTTCTTCTACCTCCATAGTGAACTTTATACTGTCGTGTACGCCGTTGAGGTTTTCTGTGCCACGCTGCCACACGACGAAAGTAGAACGCCTTTGGTTTTAAGCACGTGTTTTCAAAAGCCTTTTCTTCGATGTGCTCCATGTACAGTTTTGCGATACCAAGTGCTGACGGTGATCCCATAGTGACTCCGTCTAACTGTTGGTGGTAGTGAGCAAGTGTCAGAACAATTCCATAGTGTCTTGGCTGAAGTAGCTTTCTAGTGATGTCAAGGAGTCTGGTAGCAGTATCAGTATGAAAAGCGACGTGATATCGAAACTAACCAGGAGATCACACTTGTCCAGGTACATTTCTTGACGCACTTTCAAATGAATTTTTGACATGGTGTGAAAAGTGACTCATGAGAGGCTTTAGTATCTGCGCCAAGTGTTTAGCTGTCCCATATATTGGTGAATTCATCGTGTCCACTATTGGATGTAGTGGGACTCCCTTCTTGAGTATCTTTGGGAGGCCATACAGCCGCGATCGTATGTGCTCTTGTGTACAGCCTTCTGATCATACCCTTGACCATTCCTGACTTGTTTACGAATGAAATGATCTTCCTTGTCACCGTTTATATAGGATCCTTTTCTACATTCTTGTAACCTTGTCTCAATCTGCTCCCAGTATTCAATTGTCGTAGCAGTACTATCGCGTTGTCTTTATCGTCTCCTAAGTCGACTGTGTATTTTCTTTTCTGCATTCTGCCGCAGAAATGTTAGTTTTCAGCGTATTTGCTTTGTCAAAGACCCTGTAGGTTTTTCTTTCCAGCTCTTCAGCAGTATTGGAGGGAAGTCCCCCAATGGCTTACTTGGCGCTGCTGCAAAATTTTGTCCTTTTGACAGCACGTATGTTGTCGCCTTATCTAATTACTTTCCAGTCAAATTGATGATGGTCTTCGAGTCCATAGTGTCGGTATTCTGCGTGTGAGCCCCTGAAAGTTGGTGGAACTTGTTGCATTACTTCAAGGTAGCTTCTCACTTGCAGAGTTCATCGGATGCAAAGATGTTTCGATTCACCCACTCCCACGTGCAGGCGAGAGACTGGATGCCAGCTGCACTTGGCAGCGAATAGAGTACGTCCGATTTTATCAAGTTCAAGCCTCGTGGTGTGTGTATGTTCCTGCATCAGGGCCGAACTAGCACGTCGACGAACGGGTTCTGGGACTCAATCATCAAAGAGAGAGTGGAGATATGGGTCCATGATGATCTTGTCAGCTGGTACAGCAGTTTGCAGTTGCAGCTGAGCTCTGCATGGGATGTGACGGTTGCAAGAATAAGCCAAGAGCGCTTTGGTGTGAAGGCAGCAGGTAGAATAGACAATCAGTACCAAGATGCGACTCCTGGACCCTCCAGCACGCTGTGAGTTTCCCATCCCTATCACCGTCTGTAGCTCTCCGCACCACTGTCTCTGACATTTCTTCCGGAGGCGGGTAATTGGCACAGTCGTTGCAGATGAGGTAGAGAAACCCGTGGCCAGCGGGTATAAAGACATACAATGGACATGAGCCCGACATTCCACCTGAAAATGATGAATGGGAAACTTGTCAAACATTGTCGCAGAACGACGTCTTGACTCATCTGATAACCCGAGAAAACTTCATCATCGAATTGAAAATTGTTTGTAATAGATAAGGCTGGCCTCCCAGGTTGACCGGAGTATGTGTCGAATCGCGACCAGCACGAAATTTGTCTCACCATTCAACATTGGTGGTTTTCGACATATATGCCGCCACAGATACATTCTTCATTCTCCAATGGCTGGCTACCAGTGTCTGTTCTTTAACAGTCAAGAAAAGAATAACAGCACATTGGTCCTGTTTGGACGCATTTGGTAATAATGTTGCCATAGTTCACATTTCTGCGTTTACTGCATGTTCGTTGGAAAGACACATATGCCACACTAAACCCTTGCCTAGATGTCAGTGCTAATATACCAGCATGAGAGTAGCACAATGTCGCACATATACTGCAAAAACGCCCCCAAATGGAAACTATTTTATCGCTGCTGATGCTTGTAGCTATGTTTGCTTCCCCTTCTTTAATCACTTTTTTGAGTCACTGAAATATCAAATAGTTCTTGAAGCCCTCTTAGGCACAGCTTTTAATGAGATTTTTGCTTCCTTATTTGTGTCTTCCAACCAAATTTAATGGCAGTACACATCATTACATACGTTTGACGATGAACAGCTTCCCTGCACCTATGGTGTACAAAGACCGCAGTGCCACACTGAGACAGCTTTGAGAAGCTTCAAAGTGCATGGCTTGGCAGACAACTGAGGTGACCCTCCCTTCAGAACAATTGGATGGACTCGGCCAGTGATGACGACGAGAATGCATTTCTGCACCGTTGCCAAGTTATTTTGCGCGACCAGTACCCTATCCTCAGCGTGTATCATTGCTCGTCAGTCCAGGAGACTCTGTCCATGGTTCGAGCATCCAACGTAGTTTAATTTTTGTGTGTTGTTAACGATTAGTGAATGGTGGTACTCAGTGGAACGATGGTTTCTGTTCCTCATTGCGATGTGGTGGGTTTAAGTTATAAAGGTAAATATGTTCCTCTTTTAAGAGCCTCTGACACAACAGTGGAGAACCGGCTGCTTCAAACCTCATGCTGCCTTCCTCAAAAAAAAAAAAAAAAAAAAAAAAATTTGACACTATGATTCGTTCTCTTTTAATACAGAACATTCTAAATCCTTTTACCGAATTCCTATACCATCTCCTTCTCAGTGCCACTGTCTCTGCATGTCTCTCTCCCCTTCTGTCGCCTTTTTCTCCCATTGATTTACACTAAATCCCACTCCTACTGTCTCCTCTGTCACTTACACTGTCTCCTTTGTCTTCACCATATCTCGACCGCTCAGATATTCTAGGTTCGGTTTCGTTAAGTTCGCCTTTCTGGGAAGGTCCAGAACCCCCTCCCCCCCCCCCCCCCCCCCAAGCCTATGTGTGGTCTACGTACATCACCTTTTTTCATATGCACTGTATCCTCTCTCTTTTGGTTCTATCTCTATACGTCTCTATTTGCATCTCACTGACCGTCAATATATCCTCTCTATTTGGCTTCCATTGTTATTGTCTTCTTCCACCGTACTCCACACTGTCACTGTCTTCTCTCTCTTGCTCTGTCACTATCTCATTGCTGCTCTCTTTCATCACAAAAACACGACTATATTCGCATATCAAATTTTTCGTGAGGAAAGCGAAATGAGGATTGAGGCAGCTGGTTACCCACTTTTCTGCCAGAGTCTTGTAAAGAGGAAACATATTCGTCTTTTTCATGCTCCGACTGGAGCATTTTACCGATGGTTCCCTTCTTTTCCCTGCTACAGCAGAGTGTACTGCTTATATAAAACGAATTCTACAAGTCAGCAACGTTTTGACAGTTTATTAATATACTTTGACACATATAAACAACGAATAAGTACGTATAATAGTCCGCCCGGATAGCTGAGTGGTCAGCGTGACGGACTGCCGTTCTACGCGCCCAGGTTCGATTCCCGATCAGGGACTGGGTGTTGTGTTGTCTTCATAATCCTTTCATCCCCATCCGGCGCGCAGGTCGCCCAATGTGGCGTCGATTGTAATAAGACCTGCACCAAGGCGGCCGGACCTGTCCTGTAAAGGGCCTCCCAGCCAATCACGCCAAACGCTCATTTCCATTTCCAGTACATATAATATAAGGTTAACACAAAATCGATTGCTTCACGTTTTTTCTGGATTCTTTTCTCGTCGATCGCAGTTCTTCGAAAACTCCTAGTTTATGATTTGTATCTTAAAAGTAAAAATGTGTTTAGAAATGTTTTACTGAATGTGCTCTCCGTCCAGTTTAATAGAATTTTTGGCAGTAATTTTAAGTTGTTTTCAGGCGACTTAAGGCCTTTTTTAGCCCATTTTTTGTCGTTGATGTACCACTTAGGGCATACTTTGTAAGTAGGCTGTTTAGGTTTTTATGTTGGTAACGCCACGTAGCGCTCTGTCTGAAAATCACTGACTGTGCTGTATGCAATCTGTGGCTGGTTGGCATTGTTGGAATATTCGCTATTGTAGTGTTGGGCAGTTGGAGATTTCTACGGGGATGTTTCAACTTAAAATAGGCGTGAATGGTCCATTGCGCTGACATAAGTCATGGGATACCTCCCAGTATCGTGTTGAACCTCCTTTTGCCCGGTGTAGTGCAGCAGCTCGACGAGGCATGGACTCAACAAGTCGCTGGAAGCCCTCTGCAGAAATATTGATCCATGCTGCCTCTAGAGCAGTCCATAATTTGCGAAAGTGTTGCCGGTACAGGATGTTGTGCACGAACTGACCTCTCGATTAATAACTAATATAAACTCCTCCCGAACAGGCCATGAAGGCCCAACGACACTGACCAGCCGCCGTGTCATCCTCAGCCCATAGACGTCACCGGATGCGAATATGGAGGGGCATGTGGTCAGCACACCACTCTCCTGGCCGTACGGCAGTTTTCCGAAACCGATACGTCTCAATCAAGTAGCTCCTCAGTTTGCCTCACAAGGGCTGTAACTTCTCGATTGTGTCCCATAAATGTTCGATGGGATTCGTATCGGGCGATCTGGGTAACCAAATCATTTGCTCGAATTGTCTAGAATGCAGAATGTTCAAACCAGTCGCAAACGATTGTGGCCCAGTGACACGACATTTTTGTTTGGGAACATGAAGCCGTTGAGTGGCTGCAGATGGTCTCCGAGAAGCTGAACATAACTACGAGGCGTGTTTTTTTAAGTAAGTACCGTTTTGAAAGACGTGCTAAGATATCTAAATAATTTTATTTTTAATGAAAGCCTGTACCTTGATCTACGCACTGTCGCCATTACAGTCTAATTCTTTCTTGTTTACGTTGTGTACTGAGTGTTTAAGATGCCTCCGATAATCGTGAGTCCCGCCGACTGTGAAGTACGGGCTGTTATAAGATTTCTTAGTGCTAAAGGCCTAAAAGCGATCGATATCCATCGTGAGATCTGTGCAGTTTACGGAGAAAACATTATGAGTGATGGAATGGTAAGAAAGTGGGTGAGAGCATTTAAAGATGGCCGCACAAATGTGCATGATGAACAACGGAGTGGGCGTCCTTCGGTCGTTAATGGAAGTTTGGTGCAGGAAGTGGACAATAAGGTGAGAGAAAACAGACGCTTTACTATTTCCACCTTGCGGGATGACTTTCCTAATGTTTCTCATAGTGTTTTGTATGGCATTGTGACCGAGTACTTGAATTACCGAAAACTGTGCGCACGTTGGGTACTTTAAATGTTGACGGATGTGCACAAAACGAAACGTTTAGACAGTGCATTGACTTTCCTTGAGCGGTACCACAACGACGGTGATGATTTCTTAAGCCCAATTGTTACGGGCGATGAAACATGGGTGGCCTACGTCACACCAGAATCAAAGCAACAGTCCATGGAAATTGAGCAAGGGCATCGTTTTGCTGTTAGACAATGCCCGTCCGCATGTGGCGAATCAGATCGAAGATCTCATCACATCTTTTCGCTGGAAAACTCTAGATCATCATCCGTACAGCCCTGATCTTGCGCCCAGTGACTACCATCCGTTCCTTGCACTTGAAGAAACATCTGGGCGGTCAGCGTCTTCAAGATGATGACGAAGTCAAAACAGCAGTGATGCAGTGGTTAACAAGTCAGGCGGCAGACTTCTATGAGGAAGGTATTCAAAAGCTGGTACAACGTTATGACAAGTGCCTCAATATTGACGGAAATTATGTTGAAAAGTAGATTAAGGTACAGGCTTTCAAGTAAAAATAAAATTATTGAGATATCTTAGCACGTCTTTTTTTAATTTCAAAACGGTACTTGCTTAAAAAAACACGCCTCGTATTTCCAGTCAGTGATCGGTTCAGTTTGACCACACGATACTGTCCATTCGATGTAAACACACACCACACCATTACGGAGCCACCGTCAGCTTATACGGTGCCTTGTTAACAACTTTGATCCATAGCTTCGTGGGGTCTGCGCCACACTCGAACTCTACCATCAGCTCTAACCAACTGAAATCGGGAATTATCTGACCAGACCTCGGTTTTCCAGTCGTCTAGGTTCCAACCAATATGACCACCAGCCCAGGAGAGGCGGTGCAGGTAATGTCGTGCTGTTAGCAGAGGCACATGCGTTGGTCGTCTGTTGCCATAGCCTATTAACGCGAAATTTTCCCGCACTGTCGTAAGGGATACGTTGGTCGTACGTCCCACATTGATTTCTGCAGAAATTTCAAGCAGTGTAGCTTGTGTCTTAGCACTGATATCTCTACACAACGCCACTGCTTTCGGTCGTTAAGGGAAGGCCGTGGGCCACTGCATTGTCCTTGGTTGAGAGGCAATGATTCACAGTTGGTATTCTCAGCACACTCTTGGCACTGTGGATCTCGGAATATTGAATTCGCTAACGAAATGGTACGTCCTATACGTCTAACTTCAACTACCACCCCGCTTTCAAAGTCGGTTGATTCCCGTTGTGCGGCCATATCACGTCGGAAACGTTTTCACATGAATCACCTGAGTACAAATGACAGCTGCGCCAATGAAGTGCCCTCTTTCCCTTGCGTACGTGATATTACCGCCATCTGTATATGTGCATAGCGCTATCCAATGACTTTTGTCACCTCAGTATATATTAACTGTAAATACGTCAGGAAATGCATCCATTATCTGCTGTATTGGTCGTGAAGAAACATAACCTTTTTGTGAAAAATAGTTGCAATAACTTTGATTCTAATGTGACTAAGGCTCCCTCAGACCAGTATTCTGTAGGAAATTGTAAAAGATACTCAACTGTCATTTCAGTCTGCTTCTCGTTCCGGAATTACCATTGCGAGCGATGTGGAATAACATTCTTCATTCTTGCATCACAGCAGTTAATTTTGTTTTTGAGGGACGGACATTAAAATATTGCCTCCGGTTAGTCTTTTATTAGAGTAACAGACCATAATGCAGATACACGGAGTTCTGCTGAAGTCTTATTTTTCTGTCGCTAAATGCGACTGAAATCCTTAGCAATAGGTACTTAAAGTGTGTGAAACATGCCAAGTCGCACTATAAATACGTAAGAACATAAAATTCTAGTAGGATCACGAATAGTAAAGTCTTGTTATATTCAAGCAATTCAAACCGATTTACATCCTACCAGTATATCTTTACATAGGACTGCAGTTATATTTATTACCACTGATAATTAAATTCATTTCCTTGTTTTCTGGCACTGAACAAATTTGTTGCGAGTTTCGTTCTTTTTTTTTAGTAAATTATGTTATTATTGACATGTTTTTCACCAATACTCACGTCCTGTGGAGTGCGTTGTTTTTCGGTAGCTGTTTGTTCCAATTGCCTCCCATGTGAGTGACAATAAAAACAATAAAAGCCTCAAACACGATCGTGTTCGATATTTAGCAACGCTGACATCGCAGTCATTCATAACCTGAACAGAGCTGCTGGCGGTAGCACAGCTACACGTGTGACGTTATTATTCGTTTTGTGCGCGAGCAGTTTGAAAACACGGTCTTTGTGAGGCTGCTGCTCTGCTTTTGTCTGTCGCTGTGGGAACAGAGAAGCTGCATCTCTAGTACAGATGTGTCAGTCAAAAATTTGCGTAATTAATATAGTGATATACTCCGAATCTCGGGATAACGGGCACGATATTTCGGCAAACAATCATCGAGTGCGCTGATGAACATTCTTTGCGAAATATTGCCGAGGTCCAGTTGAACACCCATGACATAAATTGTCTTCATCTACGCCAAAAAGAATGACAGAGTCACAATAAAAAGTATTTTTCCTTTGCAGTAATTTCTTTTTCGAGCTGTGAACATCTTAGGCGCACACCCGCATTTTGTAGTACGTGTTATTTACTGCGTTAGAAATTATCACGTCTCTGCCGAAATCGTGACAAATTTGCAACAGTTTTGGCTGTTTGTGGTGCGCCTGCACATCACAGGAAGGGAAAACAGCCTTAAAATAATTTGGCGATTCCATTACAGAGTTTCTCTGAATTCTAGACTCTCGCAGTCAGACGGGAATGCCAACTGAACTCTGCCACTATTTACGCTTGCGTTAAATGAAATCCCCGTTGCATCAGAATCTTCTTGAGACTTCATTCGCCAGGTGTACTGAGACTGTATTTGTTCATAGCTCACCTGTGCTGCGTCAACGAGACGTCGTACTTCATGGGAGTGTTCATCGAAAAAGTGCATTGGTTCAAAAATTGTTTCAAAGTTTCCAGATGTACTAAAAGCTGTATCAAATTTCAGTTTACGTTATACAAGGTGACACAGAAAAACGGGAACATTTCCACAATCCAATAAAACTAGAAGTGATGAAGGAAAGAAATTGCATTCTTAGTCATTTAAACCTTACAACTTTGCTATTTACGAAACAATGATGTCATTTATCTTTTTTTTAAATTACGTCCTTTAGATGGAGTCTTCCAGTATGACTACATTCGTGAAATCTGCTGTTGAGATTCCTCATTGACCGCTGCAACATCTCAGCTGGGATACTGTGAATTGCATCCAGAATTCTCTGTGTTAACCCATCTTGGTCGAGTCGTGGAGACTTTGCTCTTGATGTAACCCCACAAGAAAAAATCACAAACGGATAAATCTGGCGATGTAGGGGGCCAGGGAATGTTACCGAATTGTGAGATCACACGGTTGCCAAACAATTCTCGCACATATGCCACTCATTGCCGTGGAGTGTGTGATGTCGCTCCGTCCTGTTGAAACCAGGCTTCTTGAACGTTTGGAACGTTGTTCAATGCAGGTGTAACGAAAGTTTCTAACATCTCCACGTAACGATTGGCATTGACAGTTATTGTGTTTCTTTGTTCATTTGCGAAAAAATGCGGTTCGATAATGCCATGTGATGGAACACCACACCATACTGTCACTTTACTTGCGTGTAAAGGGCGCTCATGTACGTCATTAGGATTTGTGTTTGTCCAATAACGGTAGTTCTGTTTATTCACATAACCTGTGAGATGAAAATGTGCCTCATCTGACATCCAAAACTTGTTTAGAAATTCATAGTAATCGTTATTTTTGTTATCATTTGTTGACAGAATCCTAATCGTAACCGGTAATCGTTGTCCTTCAATCGTTGCACCATCTGTAGTTTGTACAGATGAAATTTTAAATCAAGATGAAGAATTCTGCGAACACTCCTGAGACATTCCAACCACAGCAGCTTGCTAACAAACTGAATGCCGTGGGCTCCGTAAGACAGACTCGCGTACAACATCAATGTTCGCTGGAGAATGCACACTTCTTGGTCGACATGTTGGTTTCTTCTTGTGGGCAGATCCAGTCTCTTCAAAGTTATTGATCCAACATTTTATCGCGTATTTCGATGGAACGGTATACGTCGTCCTAAATTATAAAAACGTCGAAACTCCTTCTGCGCTGCTACCATACTATCATTGTTTTTATAAAACATTTTTATGGCTAACACACACTGTTGCCCATTCCACTGATCCATGACTACTGAAATGGCGGACTGTTTACTCGCTGTCACGAACCCGCAGTGCTGCCACCTGCAAACATTTCTGTTATTCTTTGTCATCCTGTATTTAAATTTCTAGAAGGATATGTATTGATACAAAGTGAATGCACGTCGTTTAAAACTTATCACTAACTACAACTTGATATAACCAAAGCGTAATCGAACTCTCTGCTCTTTTCTCTCCAAAGCTCAATGCCTTGCGATGCAATGTGCGCTTTCCGCTCTGACAGCGGTGACTTTCACACAGCCCACCCACGAAAGAGCGGTGTTCCGGGGTGCCGGGGATGTTCGATCTTTTGGAGGCGGAGTGCTATGTTCATCTCTGGCCTGCTTCCTGCCGTCCCTGTGGGGGAACGCCGTCTCTTCCTGCCGTCCGCTCGTGAGCTCTTCATCTGCCGCCAGAGTGTGCGCGGGTTTCACTCTGCCTAAAGAGACGGTCTACCGTTTGCCTTTGACCTCTGTCTGTATTGAATGCTCGCCTCTCAACAGTACTTTGTACGACCTGAATAAGGTGGGTGTAGTAGTGGTCGAACTGCGCCCATCCTCAGCATGACATGCAAACGTGAATGAAGCTCCTTGTGCAAGAACGTGCTGCTGCTCCCAGGTGGTGAACTAGGTCAAGAGCGGAGCTTGGATGTGTGGTGCCGTACTTGTTGTAGGATGTACGGTAATTCCCCTGTGACTGACTGCTCATGTGCGACGAAGAATTCTGCTGACAGAAAAATGGTTCAAATGGCTCTGAGCACTATGGGACTTAACATCTATGGTCATCAGTCCCCTAGAACGTAGAACTACTTAAACCTAACTAATCTAAGGACATCACACAACACCCAGTCATCACGAGTCAGAGAAAATCCCTGACCCCGCCGGGAATCGAACCCGGGAACCCGGGTGCTGACAGAAGCAGGGTCATTCTGTAAAGCAATTCTGCCATAGAAGCTCCCAAGTCCGGTTTATAAGCCGTGCATATTTCCAGTAGAACCAATGGCAAAGCCGAGGTCCAACTGTGTGTATGGCAAATGATTGTGTCCTATAAGATCCGATGCCAACACTCACCTGTTCCAACATTTAAATTTTTGAAATTTTTGAAAACATAGTCAGCGATCTTAAAATTTGTTAAAATTAAATTTTAAAACAGTCTTTGTCGCAATTTTTTATTATCTTTTATTGGAGTGAGTGACCGGTTTCGACTCTTTCATAGAGTCATCTTCAGATTCCAGAGCGGTGGATGGACACTGCCAGACGAATATAACTGCTCAAATACTCACTGGTTGGTAGGCAGTTGCGTGGTGACACTAAAATCTGCATAGTCTGGACAGCTCCAAGAATGATGACGAATAAAACTGTCTCTGGTCTGCAGTAACAAGCAGAAGTTAAACAATCCGCTCTGTAGCCAGGAAGATCTGTGTTACTGTCTCTGCCGATTTGTCCGATAGTGACAATGCTTCAGCCCAGTGTGTATATCTGTCCACGATTGTTAGCAGGTAATAACACGATGTCAAACTGGTCGTGAGAAAACCGTTCTGTCACTGGTGGAGAAATCCCCTACAGGTGTGTGGACGTGGCGTCTGACTTTCCAACTCAGCCGAGGTGTGTATGTATTTGCCCATCTACGGTAATCTTCCCTTATTCTCAGCCACACAGATAAGCTTTATAGTGTTGCTTGCATTCAAGTGGGTTAGCCCACGAATACTGTCAAAGAATGACTTCCACAGCCCACTGAGGACAAATGGCCACGCCTTGTCTTGTGAGACGTCACATGAAACTTCAACCCATGTTCATGCCAATAATACTTCCCTAAACTGCAGTCTCTTAGAAACATTTTGCTGTTACTCTTTGAGCTGGGGTCAAGTGCTTGTGTCCTTGCTAATTGTTCATAATCAGTCATCTGGGAGATTGCCTATACTCTGGACAAGAAACAAGCAACCATGTTCTCCGTCCACTAATGTGCAGCAAGTCCATGATAAATTGGCTGACAAACTCCAACTGCATGAATTGCCATGGGGAGCAACTGTCTTCATTCTAGATGAATGTGAAAGTTACCAGTTTTATGATCGGTGTAAACTGTAAATGCTCTAGCTTCCACATGTGGACGAAAGTATCTCACTGTCTCATATATGACCAGTAACTCCCCCTCATAAGCACTCCATTTGTCCTGCACTGTAGTAAGCTTGAGCGAAAAGGACCCTAAGGGCTGCCAGAGCTTGTTCACTACTGCTTGAGGACTGCTCCAATTGCCTATTGGCTGGCATCGCTCATTGTAGCTAATTGTGCGTGTGGAACATGATATGATAACAGGATTGCCTTCCTCAGGCTGGATTTGATTTGCTCAAAAGCCTTCAGCATTTCAAGGGTCCATTTCAGAGGTTGTCGACCTGTAGCATCTCTGCCCGCTAGTGATGCTGTAAATGGTACTTGCATTTCGATTGTTCCTGGTAGATGCTCTTGGTAGAAGTTAACCACTCCAAGAAACCTAAGTTGTTCAAAAATCAGTAGGGTATGGAATTTTCAATGAAAGTGTCAGTAGTGGAACAAGAGTGGCACCAGCACATTTGATTAGTGCGTGTTGCCTACATCAGGGGCAGGTATCCACTCAGGGGCAAACCTATTGTTGTCTTCTGATTGATGGGTACTTAACCTATTGTTCTGCTAAAAGGATCTGTCCTTTTATTTGACAGGCACTTAACCTATGCTCCCCCTACCCCCCTCACCCCTCAAGAAACCTCCCCCCTCTCTGCTACAGCTATACTTTCAGGTTTATGTTATTAGAATAGTCCCTCTCACTCTTATCAATTTGATTGTCTGCTTAATTAAATTGATCAATTAATTAACCTCTCCCCCATGGTAAACCACCTCCCCTCCCACCGTCTCTCTCGGAAATTGCTGGGAAAAGACTCAGTTGATCAATCATTTGGAGGGAATTCGATTATAGTGTATGGAATACTGTTTAAACAATTTGTGCAATGTACAGAATATTGTTTAGTTATCTAAGGAAGTGTAGGGGATTATATTTTATTTATTAGTTAATGAATTTGTCTGGAAATCGATGGCTATGTATGGAATGTTGTTTAAACAATTTAGACAATGTGTGTGTATTGTTAATTTAAACCATTTAGGGGATTCAAGGCAGTGTATGGAATATAGTTTATTTATTTATTTAAAGAATTTTTCAAAAAATCGAACACCAACCCCAACATCCCATCACCTCCCCGCCCCCTCCCCTACTCTACCTGGAAATTGGCAGCCCTGCTGTGGAGAGGATGGATACAAGGAAGGGAAATTCAAGGGTATATTGCTCTTATATATATATATATATATATATATATATATATATATATATATATATATATATATATATATATATATAAACAGTACACAGGGCTTGGAATTCACTTGCTCATCATTCTCTGCTGTTTGGAAAGATGCAGGTCTTGTGAGAAGTAATAACATCGATTGCATTTCTCTTTTATTCCGATTGCGTAAGGAATACCGTCATGAAACACACATCACACGTAATTATACAGAGTTAAAAACCTTTCGATCACGAAGCACTCACCGCCCGCCATCAACTGTCCACTGGACCACACAGGACGCTACCGCAAACGCTTCCAGGAGTCAGGATGCATTGGCGGCCCCCGCAAAGTGACGACACGCTCGTCTGTTGCCGAACTACGTGTAAGAGTCAGGTCGGGTACCTCAAGGATGAGGCGGCGGCATCCCTTTGATACAAGACACTTGAGAAACACCTGTCGGAATACGTGTTCACCTAGGCACCGTCGCTGACGCGATGATGCAGAGGTGCACGTCCAGCTCTGAGAGAGATGTAACGGGGCAGCTCGTCCAATACTTATCAGTCCCTTCCCAGGATTCATAAAGTGCTGCACAAATAGTTAAGTGTCGCTTCTGTAGGAGCTTTCGTAATGTCTCAGCTTGCCTGCAAGGAAATTCTTGCCCTCTGGACCTGTTTACGAAAATAGTCCAGAATAACACCGAATACATTCTTCCTGATGGTCCTAACGTGACACCACGTTTTCCCTTCCTGGAAATCGTGACGCACTGCTTTCAAACCGGTAAACGTTCTCACCGCTAAAAGCCCTCATCATGTCTGTGCCCGCTCGTGAAAACACCATTAACCATAACCATTGTTTGGAAAAAGAGCACTGTCTAAGCACAAATGGGAAAATCGGAAGAATTATGCAAACAGAATTCGAAACACTCTCCTACAGAAGAGAAGAATGGCTGGAATTTTCAGTGTCCTACAGCTACTGGTCTGGAGATATCCTAATGTCACAGTGGCGGATGAGTGACGGCATCCCGGCCAGAGATGGTTGGTCTGCTTCAACTTGTCTTTGAACACTTGCTTTCTCAGAAGTCTCCGTAGATACCTCGTCCCCATCTTGTTCGAGTCATTTTGGTTTAACTACAATTAAATATTAGGATTGCTGCCACAGTCTGACACCGATCGATGTACAGGTAATGTCTCCTCTTGACGGCTGTGGTTCTGGAACGAATCTCAGTATCTATAGGGCACATAATTTTCCACGTAAAAATCTCTCTCACACCCTCGCGGTTATCGAAGTGCTAAATCTAATCACGATAGGACACGAACTCATTTTCTCTGGTCATGCCACAACATAAACCACAGTAACATTACACTGCAATATATACACATTTTACATAAACAATGTAGTTATCTTTTATATCTGTACAGCAAACAAAAAAAATACGGTGTGTATACACACACACACCAGCTATATGTCTCGATTTTCCTCAGTCCTAGGAAATCATCTGACAAAGTCTACGAGTCAGCGTTTCTGGAAGGCGCTGCACCCTGCCAAGATTCTCTCAAACATGTGTTATGAGAGACAGGCGTCTGGCACTATGTGCGATGATGAATACCGCACCCGCGGACGTAATGCTTGGAAAGACATCTCCGACGCGGTTGGTGTACTGTAATCAACATCACTATCGATAGAACAACAAGGAAAATGCGAGGGTATGCTTAGAGGTGCCGATGAGGGGACGTATTGTTACAGCCATATTGCCTGTCCTGTTTGCACACTATAGCAGGTCCAGTTGAACACTTGCACTACTATACTATATTGTGCAGCTGTTTACGAAATGAGTCTGTCACCACTTACGCTCGGATATACTCCTCAGTGCGTTGAAATCACAATTCACCATGTTCAATCTATCCTTCCATTATGACTAGACATATGTAATTTTTTTTTGTTTTTACATGAGTAGTAGACTGATTACTTCCCACAAACGTATGTCGCAACATAAGCCATGGTACCTTTACGTTCTAACAGCAGCATAACATTTCTGACTATCAATTATAGGGTATAAAAAATTATGATACCTGCACCAGCAGGGTGTCGTTTTCGCACTGCAAAAAAGCCTCCCGCCATTACGTATTTGTCGATGAATAAAGGCTGTAATTACAATTTGCTCACACAACATAATTCCGAAGACATAGACTGGAAATTATTTCTCTAGAAACCCAAAACCTTAGCGAGGTGGAGCATGATGTAAACCATTGAGTAACTAGAAACTTATTCTGTATGCGAAGACCTTTATGTGAAAACTCGAAAAAAATAGAGGAAACTGATATTTCCACTCGTGAATACCGATGTAGGTGATGAAACAGATTCGCAATAATCCCTATAAATTACAAAGGTGTTTCTCATGTCTAGAGAACCTGCAATCGTGTCTTCCGCCCGCCTTTCACCTACTAGGTGGACACACCACAATCGATGCTCTCTCAACTAAATAAAGACGCGAAATGTGTAGAAGCAGTCAACCGGATAATTTATATGGGAGGGAATAATGGTCCAGCGCAAACACACGTCGATATTCAATCTTCTCAAATTTCCGTGCGATCACGAAAGCTATCCAACACATACTAAGTGTTAGTTCGCTATTCGGCCGTCTAGAGGGCGAAACGGTTAAGTCAGCTACATTCCTGCATCCCAACAGGCCTCTCCATTCAGACAGCTTTTACCGTTAGCCGGAAACGTGAATCATTCCCACCACAGGCCACCGCAGGCGCGCCACACACCCCTAGACAGAATCGTCCTACATATTTGATCTCTATACTTACAGTTAAATGTCACTGATAGCGGTCTCAGTTGAATGACATTCGACAATGAGCGTAGTATCGGAAATGCACCCTTCTGACGGCTGTGGCTCTGGAAATAGAAACATCTGTACCATTCTTATGACTTGACATAATCTTCTCTTAACTCAGTATTCCTCGTCAAATCCATACCTTCCTTACGACTGGACACAGTCATTTCCTTTGCACATGTCGGAACACACACACATACCTTATAAGCCTGATGCTCAAGGTGAACATATCATGAATCCCCTACTACTAAGTATAATACTTCGCCAGTAACTAATCGCTGGCGATACGAAATAATACCGACCGAAAATCAGCGATGGATGAACATGTCTCATACGTTTTTCTTGCGAGTGGTGCCACTGTGACTTAGAAAGAGAGACGTAATCGTCTTACAAACCGCCAGATGTTAGAAAACACGACCATATTACTATCACAAGCGGTTTTGGTTGTACAGGTGCACACAAGTATCCATGTTAAAAGCTGTACTGGCTTTATAAATCGAAGTATGGCATTACCTCCGAATGAATTGGTTTTACCAGGCAAATAAAGCGACACTGGATATAGACAGTGATCATGGATCCACACTCGAATGCCAACTCTGGACTACTGCGGGTCCTGGGAGCCATCCGCGACACATGCACATACACAGACATACAGAAAAGAGAGCAAACGCACTGCAAATGTGGAGTATATGGGTGGAGGTGACTGGATGCAATCGAGTACAGTGCTATACTATGCCTCCCGTCACAAGAATAGCGCATTTGCGCTAGGTATTGGCAGCTGTACTACATTTACAACCAATTTTAGAACACGAAACGAGAGGTTACGTCATGATTGCATGGGTAGAACTGGCATAAAATCGATAGAATTGAGAAAAATCATGGGAGAATACATATAAATCGACGGAATGTACACCGATGTGTTGGGAAATTGAAGAAGTACTTGCGTGTCTTCTGATTGGCGCAGAACAATTTGTACATAGGGACAAGTATGGGAGAGCAAAGGGGACCAGGAAAAAGTAACTTTTTTTTCTGTCGAGGCAGTATATCTACAGTATGTCTGTTGAGATAACAGTGATACATGCGAGTTGACTACTGTATTTGACGATTTTCAGGAAGACAGAGAACCATCTGCTTTTAAACTTACATGCATCTGCGTTAAAGGATAACAGAGCGTGGATGGAGCTGTAATGAGATACGATTTAATGGCAGATTGATGATGCTTTCTAGGGAGGGACAAGTTGTTGCATGCCATTTGATCATTTTTTCCGCTGTTCTGTCAGGATGCATCAGACACATGACATAGCCTGCGTTCGGCTCGTTTACAGCCTTGTGTTCTGTATGTTGTGACTTAAGAGCACTGTCTACTTGCGATCGTTAACGGCAAACCTCTCGGCCATCAGACGACTTGTATCTCATGTGTGATGCAACGTACCATCCAGTTTCGACACATTCCTCTAAATGAACAAAGATTAATCTGATGTACTCCATTCCCCTGTCGCATCTTGGGTATAAAATCGAGAGTTCACTTTCATAACTATGATGATTCTAAGTTAGCAACAGGTGTTTGTGAGACACTGCAATCCCCATCCTGGACAGATCTTTGCATCTACATCTACATCCATAAGTGTGTTTAGAGAGTTAGTGACGGCATGACATACAAGTTCACATGTTGAACGCTGCTATGCATCTATCTGTTTCCTTGTAAGAGGTTTTCTTTGTTGCTAACGATCATTTTATGTAGGACTGATGTGGGCACAGTATAATTCATCTCTTGAAAGCTATATTATTCTCGTATGATGCAGAATCGATATTTTAAGGACGTAGTTTTTCATTTTACAGTTTGTTACCATAGTTTATCGTAGAGAAACCGCCAAGAAGGAAATATATTTCATACATTGGAATATTAAGGCGCTACATTCCACACGACTAATAAGCTGGAAACTGAAGTGATCTAACATTATAGCCTGTTTTAAGTGCAGAACCATGTAGCCTCAGGAGTGGGTGTGTTTATGTTCTCTCTTACCAATACCCTCCTGGTACTGATCCCAGACACTACTACAATACTTTAGAATTGATAGTGTAGTTGGTTTACGTAAAATGCATCGAACTCCATCCGTCTGGAGCTCCATCATGCATAAAACCACCCATTTCTTGTTCTTCTTAACCATCTGCTATTACATCACAACACTTTCAAATTTACTACTATACACTGATAAGGGGTACTAACCTCCTTGACAAGAGCACGTCTGAAAAAAAAAAAAATTATGCACTTGGATGGGCGGGAACTCGGCAAGCTCCATTCATTCAAGAAATGTGGAATGTATTGGTCTACTTCTGACTGGCTGCAGATTAAATCGGTAATGGTGCTGCAGGGAAGATTGATCAAAGACAGTGCGAGGGGTTTTTCAGTCTCTTATTTTATGCTAAGACTGCGAGAATGCTCTGTGACTTCCATCCGCATAGAGACAGATCGAACATTATGCACTATACTTCAGGTGCTAGAAATATGTTGAGCACTGTCTGGTGTACTTTGATTATGTATATGTTCGAGAATTAATAGTGAATGGATGTACTGCAGATTCATCTATCTACATTCGCAATGACACTCTCAAAGTAGAGAATGGGTGGTTTAGCGATGATACTGAATCTGGGAAACATGCCATTGCATCATTGGTCAGTGTTTAAATTACTGTAAAATTCCTAAAATTGTTCACACTATCAACTGAGATGCTTATTATTGCAGTACATGGACGGTGTCTTTTCCATCCCATTCATCCACTGGTACGCAGTTGGTCACCACATAATGATTGACTGACATCGTTTGTTTGAGATGGATAAAGAGTTTGGTGGAGGGGCGACACCTTTTGGGGGTGGCTAGCACCAAAACAGTGATCACGTACATTACTGTAATATGAGAAATCAGTTGAAACAGAATGCAGAGCCATCAGCTATTCCGCCACTGCGACAGATGAGTTTAAATGTAGAGGTCGTCAATCACCTGCAGACTGCAGTTTGGAAACTCTCCACAATGCCGCCAAACTCTTCCAGTTTCCTTATGTTGTAACTGTCTTCTATTTAAAATCATCCAGGGTGTGTGGTGTGTTACGGTAGCAGCAGTAACAACTTGATTCACACAATGCGACATCTAGTTTTCTGCAAGAGGGAATGGATCAGAACATGTTAATGTCAGTTTAGAACCTGACATAGACCTCGAAGTCATGGTGGAAAAACAAAATGTATGGCAGTGTGCAAAGCGTGTTACAGTAGAAAAAAAAAATGTTTCAAACAACGATGTGGTGTCACAGGGATCATTTCTTGTGGCTTATAGTATAGTCTGTGTTATACGGTCATCCTCCTACAGTAAAGGCGATGCAACATTAAACCGGTGTGTGCAGTGGATCCTTTATATTTAATAGGATCGCGACATGTGCTCAGTGTCGGCACACATAATGTATTTGTTTTCGATATATGGGAGCAGTGAGATGCGTAAAAATCTTATCATGTTCTCTATTGGATGAAGTTAGTTGAGCTTTTATAGTTCGCAATTTTTCTCTGTTAGATGGTACGGAATAAAAATGATAGCATGTTGGGGTGATAGACATGAGTGGGTTCTGAGGGACGTGGATCTGCTTCGGACTGTAGTATCTGTATGTAGTTTGGGGATGCACCACAATCCAGTAGCAAAATCCTCATCCTTCTCCCAGCTCCTGTACTGTCTTTTATAGTCTCTATTGCTGCAGGAGCAGGCTTCATTTGATGCTGACCTTACACGTTGTACACTCTTGGCGGAGCTATGACAACTTGTTCCCATTTCCACCAAATGGTCAAAACATGGTCCTGTCGCACTAACTCAAGTCACTCTGTTTCTGCACGGGTTGAAGAAGGTGGTGGATATAGCTATCTATGGCTTCTGCTCAATCCCGACTTAAATTGGAACGATCACATGCATAAAGTTGCGGAAATGGCAGCAGTTGCAAGATGCATAGGGACTACCTAAAACCACACTGGAATTTTACTGTAGTAGACAGGTTCCAGAAAGGTGACTCGTTTCGAGATCTGAGAGTGCCAGAAATATGATTCACTAGTGGCTGTATCATTAAAGGACTTCTCCATAGAATCCAATGCGGATATGTGGTTGAATGGAAAGACTTGATTCCAAATCATAGACATAATTTCTAGTGGATAGCGTAACACTAGAGATCTGAGGAGCCTGTGTACATTTCTTACGACCTTAATCAGCACACCATCTACTGTTTGCGATCCTTCTCGATCAACCATCACCTATAATCCAGTGGATATATCGTGACAGCTCTGACATGGTAATGAGACAGAATATGTTACAAATACTGGAGAAATATCTAGCGGCAGCATGAGGGAGTTGCAAATAGCAGTTTCATACCACGTTCCTTAGCTGAATTACTTTCAAAATTCAGCAATTTTATCGCAAGGTTGCATCGTGGGCTATGTGTAACCGCACTGCTGGTCTCATAATATACACTCCTATGATCACCGTCTATATTCAGTCCTTGTGGGACCTCAACTGACGCATGTACGTGGTTCGGCAGTTGACTGCCTCGTCGTCACTTCACAGGGGCCACCAGTGCATCCTGACTCCTGGGAGCATGTGCAGTAGCGTTCTGTGTGGTCCAGTGGACAGGGGATGGTGGGTGGTGCATGCATCACGATCGAAAGATTTTTAACTGTGTGTAATTACGTGTGATGTGTATTTCATGAGGGTATTCCTTGCGCAATCGGAATAAAAAAGGAAATGCGATCGATGTAATTACTTCTCACAAGACCTGCGTGTTTCCAAACAGCAGAGAAAGATGAGCAAGTGAAATCTATCCCCCACAAGCTGATTTTTTAAATAAACGAACAATATACCCTTGAATTTCCCTTTGTGAGATCCTTCTTCTCCACAGCAGAGTAGCCAGTTTCCAGGTAGAGGAGGGGAGGGGGAGAGGTGGGGGGGCGAGGGGAGCAGGGATGAGTGGCAGTGGTGGTTATCGATTTCCTGAAATTTTTTAAACATAAATAGATAAACTATATTCCATACACTGCCATGAGTCCCCTAAATTGTTTAAATAAACAATACACCACACATTGTCTAAATTGTTTAAACAATATTTCATACACTGCAATCGATTTACGGACAAATTCTTTAACTAAATAAGTAATCCATATTCCATACACTGCCATAAATAACTAAACAATATTCTGTACATTGCATAACTTGTTTAAACAATATTCCATACATTACAATCGAATTCCCTCCAAATGACCAATCAACTGAGTCTTTTTTCCCGCAAATTTCCGAGAGTGAGGGTGGGGGAGGAGGGGGTTTACCAGGGGCTAGAGGTTAATTAATTGACCAATTTAATTAAGTACTCAATCAAACTGAGAAGAGTGAGAGGAGCTATTTTAATAACTCAGACCTGAAAGTGCACCAGTAGCAATGATTGGGGAGGTTTCCCGAGGTTGGGGAGCTGGGGGAGCAATACATTAAGTGCCTGTCAATCAAGAGGAAGGATCCTTTTAGCAGAACAATAGGTTAAGTATGTGTCAGTCAAAGGAGAACAATAGGTTAAGTAGCTGTTAAACAAAGGAGAACAACAGGTTGCCCCTGAGTTGCATACTTGCCCCTGATGTACGCAACCCTCACTAACAAAATGCGCTGGTGCCGCCCTTGTTCTGCTACCAGCATCTACCAGCCGCTGATACAGTGATACCCAGAAATGTATTTCATGTTGCCAATGTGTGCACTTTGTCTCGTTGACTATGGTTCTGCACTTACTCATGTGCTCGAATACAATCTTGACGTGTTCTTCACTCAAGAATAATAATATGTCGTCTAGGTACAGGAAAATACACTGTAATTGTCATAGCACTTCGTTGATAAACTGCTGCCATGTCTTTGGAATATTCTTCATCCACATATATTCAAAGAAACCGAAGGGTGTTATCACTGCTGTCTTTGATATGTCATTTTTCATGATCGGTATCTGATGGTTACCTTCTTGCGGTCGATCGTACTAAATATTATTATCCCTACCAGTAAGGTTCAAATGGCTCTGAGCACTATGGGACTGAACATCTTAGGTCATCAGTTCCCTAGAACTTAGAACTACTTAAACCTAACTAACCTAAGGACATCACACACATCCATGCCCAAGGCCACAACGGCTGGCCCTTACCGGTAAGTTGATAAAATCCCTGATACTGGTTATCGTGTAACAATCTGGGACTGCATGGGCATTAAGTATCTGGTAATCAGCACATAGCCTCCAAGTACCATCCTTTTCCTTCACCAAATATAATGGCGAAGGCCACGGGCTGTCAGCTTTGGGCCCGCATCTCGTGGTTGTGCGGTAGCGTTCTCGCTTCCCACGCCTGGGTTCCCAGGTTCGATTCCCGGCGGGTCAGGGATTTTCTCTGCCTCGTGATGGCTGGGTGTTGTGTGACGTCCTTAGGTTAGTTAGGTTTAAGTAGTTCTAAGTTCTAGGGGACTGATGACCATAGATGTTAAGTCCCATAGTGCTCAGGGCCATTTTGTCAGCTTTGGGTAACATTCCCAATTGCCGCAAGTCTTCGAACTCTGCTACGGAACAGTCAGAGGCTAGCCTCTGTGGTCACTGTGAAACTTTGTGACCCTGTGTCATTTGACTGTAGCGAGCCATGCTGTGTATTAGTTGTGTAGGTGACACATCTGCTATTACAAAGCTTGAGTGACGACTCTGGCAGAAACCCAAAATTACTTTTATTGTACTCTTATTTGCTGTGATGAGGCCAACTTGAGGGGACCTGTCTGTTGCTGTGCAGCTTCCTACCAGCAGTAGACTGACGTCTCACGTAGAGTCTATGAGGCAGTGACAGTCTGCCTTCAAGTCTCTGATGTACGGCCTAGGAGACGGGGTAGGTAAGTGAGATAACTTACTATGCTCACTTCCCTGCTGCAGGCACTTTCGTTGAGCCTCACGGGCCGCTGTGGCTATTGCTGGCCGCTGACACCTTTTGGGTAAGTGCGTGGTGCTCTGCATCTCACAGCGTCATCGTCGCATCGCTGATATTACCAACAGACCTGCTGCTGAAGATCAGTGTGGTGCATCCTGCTTTTTTTTCCTTATGTGTCGCAGGATGAGCTCTTCTCGCCCTCTAAAAAAGTTGATATCTATTTACATCTGACTGTTTCCCTCTGTGGATAGCTGTCGCCTCCTGGGTTTCCAACTCGTCAGCAACCAATGCGACGCTCGCAGTACTTGAGGTCTTTAATGTTGCATAAACTTTGTCCACTAACACTATCAGCGCAGTAACATAATCTTTTATGCACATAACCACTGCTGTTTTGACTGCTCGCGGTAGCTGCTCTAATCACATGTGCCCCGGCATTCCGTCCGGTAATTCTGCGTCTCGAACGACGGCACGGAAGTGCCACATATACGCAGCATGATTATTCTGCAATTCACAATTAGGTGCCTGGCAGAGAATTCACCGAACCACCTTCAAGCTATTTCTCTACGTTTCCACTCTTGAGCAGCGTGTGGGAAAAACGAACACTTAAATCTTTTGTGCTCGCTCTGTCTTCTCTTATTTTATTGTGGTGATTATTCCTCCCTATGTTTGTGGGCCTCAAAAAAATATTTTCTCACTCTGAGGAGAAAATTGGTGAACAAAATTACATGAGAAGATCCTGCCACAACGAAAAATGCCTTTGTTTTAATGATTGCCACCCGAATTCACATACATATCCGTGGCCCTCTCTCCACTATTTCACGATAGTACCACACGAGCTTCCCTCCTCTGAACTTTTTCGATGTCTTCCGTCTATCCAATCTGATGCAAATTCCGCACGCTTTGGTTTGCGTTACCCAGAACATTATCTATGTGGTCATTCCAGTTTGAGTTATCCGTAATTGCAATTCTTAAGTATTTAGTTGAATCTGCAACCTGTAGATTTGTGTGATTTATCGTGACCGAAATTTAGCGGATTCCTTTGGTATTCATGTGGATGACTTCACACTTTTCATTATTAAGAAAAAATTGCCACTTTTCGCACCGTACAGATATTTAGTCCAATTGTTTTACAACTTGTTTTGATCATCTTATGGCTTTATAAGACGGTAAATGACAGCAGCTCTGCAGCAATCTAAGAGTGCTGCTGGGATTGTCTCCCAAATCGTTTATGAAGATTAGGAACAACAGAGTGCCTATAACACTCCATTTGGGAATGTCAGATAATACTTGTGTTTTACTCGATGATTTTCAGTCAATTACTACGAACTGTGACATTAATGACAAGAAATCACGAATCCAGTCGCACAACTGAGACAATACTCCATAGGCAAGCAATTTGATTAGCGGTCGCTTGTGATACGCTGTGTCAAAAGCCTTCTGGAAATATGAAAATACGGTATTAGTTTGACATCCCCTGCCAATAGCAGTCATAATTTCGTGAGAGGGCTGTTTGTCAATAAATTGTTTATTTCGATATACAAAATGTATAATGTTCGAACACAGTATCCCACTGCAAATCCTACTGCAAATCGACGTTAGCGATATGGGTCTATTTTCTTACTGGGCGTTGGTATGATTGACAACTTTCCAGTCTTCAGACAGAGATCTTTCATCAGGCAATAGGTTGTATATGATTGCTAAATATGGAGCTATTGTATCAGCGTACTCTGAGAGGACCCTGACGGGCACACAGTCAGAATCGGAGGTCTTGCCTTTGTTAAGCGATTTAACCTGGTTTGCTTCACCGTGGATATCTACTGGCACTAGATCTTTGTTCGAATTCAGCAATAATTACTTTTCTTTGGTGAAAGTATTTCCGAAAACCGTTTGCAGCAATTCTACTTTAATGGCACTGTCATTAGTAACGTCACCATACTGTCGCGCAGTGAAGATGTTGATTGTTTCTTTCCGCTGGTGTACTTTACGTACGGCCAGAATCTCTCTGGATTTCCTGCCAGAGTTTCGTGTTGGAAAGTATTAAAAGTATCTTGCATTGAAGTTCGTGTTACATTTCGAGCTTCAGTAAAACTTCGCCAATCTTGAGGGTTTGCGTCCTTTTAAATTTGCCAAGCTTTTTTCGTTGCGTCTCCCACAATGTTCTGACCTATTTTGTGTACAATGGGGGATCAGTACCATCTCTTATTAATTTATATGGTACATCTCTCTCAATTGCAGTCGACAGTATTTCTTTGAATTTAAACCACATCTAGTCTACGGTTACAGGAGTGGAGACTGTCCATTAGAAAGGCCTCAAGAGAATTTTTATCTGCTTTTTTAAATACATGTATTTTGCGTTTATTTTTGGTGGGTTTGGATGTTGCGGTAGTCAGTCTCGGTACAACAACCTTGTGGTCACTAATCCCTGTATCCATCATGAAGCTCCCTATTTGCTCACGATTATTTGTTGCTAAGAGGTCAAGTATGTTTTCGAAACCATTTACAAATGGTTCAAATGGCTCTGAGCACTATGGGACTTAACTGGTGAGGCCATCAGTCCCCTAGAACTTAGAACCACTTAAACCTAACTAACCTAAGGACATCACACACATCCATGCCCGAGGCAGGATTCGAACCTGCGACCGTAGCGGTCGTGCGGTTCCAGACTGTAGCGCCTAGAACCGCTCGGCCACCACGGCTGGCGCAACCATTTACACTTCGAGGGGGCGCCTGAACTAATTATTCAAAATAATTTTCTTATAACGTATTCGGAACTATTTCGGACGACGTTCTCCACATACTTCCGTCTTTAAACATGTCTTTTAGCCAACATATCGAGGGCGCGTTGAAGTCACTACCAACTATTGCTATATAAGTGGCGTACTTATTTGAAATAAGGCTCAAGTTTTCCTGGAACTGTTCAACAACAGTATCATCTGAGTCGGGGGCGTCGGTAAAAGGAACCAGTTATTCATTTATTCTGGTTGTCAAATATAACCTCTACCCATACTACCTTACAGAATCTACCTACTTCGATTTCACTACAAAATGGTCAGAAGTGTGTGAAATGCTGAGGTCATCGGTCCCTAGACTTACACGCTACTTAAACTAACTTAAATTAACCTATGCTGGGAACAACACACACATCCATGCCCGAGGGAGGATTCGAACCTCCGGTGGGGAGGGGCCACTCAATCCACGACATAGCGCCTCAAATCGCGCGGTCAATCCGCGCGGCTATTTCACTGCAAGGTAAACTACTTGTGACAGCAGTAAACACTCCACCAACAACTATATTTCATTTTTGAAATATGGAAAGTTGGCTAAAGTCGGAAATAAGTTACGCCGAAATTTTTATTATATATATATATATATATATATATATATATATATATATATAAGCTTCAGTGCTTTCTATTAGCGCTTGGAGACCATCTAACCTAAAAAAGTACCCAAACCTCTCCACACTACCCGAGTAGCCGTTTCCTGTGTGTAGTGGACTCCTGATCCATTAAGCGTAACTCAGAAATCCACCACCATATGGCTCAAGTGAAGGAATCTGCAGCCTACACGGTCGCAGAACTGTCTAAGCCTTTGATTCAGACCCTCCACTTGGCTGTGTACCAAATGATCTCAGTCAGTACTGTCGACGATGCTACACATGGCGAGATGCACCTTCATCTCGCAAGCAAGATGCGCAGTCTTTACTACCTCAGCTAGCCGCCCGAAACCATAGAGAATCTCTTCTGATTCAAAGTGACAATCATCTTAGTTCCGACATGAGCCACCACTTTCAGCTGGCTGCACCCTGTTCTCTTCATGGCCTCCAGAAGCACCCTTTCCACATCTGGAACGACTCCTCCTGGTAAGAACACAGAATGCACACTGGATTGTTTCCCATCCTTGGGAGCCACATCCCTAAAGGGTCCCATTACGCGCCTAACATTCGAGCTCCCAACTACCACTAAACCCAGCCTCTATGGATGCCCAGATATTGCAGGCTGAGAGGCTTTCTCTAACAGTGCGAGGTGCAGGGCTAGCAGTGTATTTAACACAAAATTCTTATAGAATCTTCATATATAAATGATGCTCTAAGCGCGCCCCCCCCCCCCAATTATAGCTCCGACTTTTGCTGTTGCACATGGATTAAAAAGAACTACGAACTGACTGGAATCGACCCTGCAAGTGGAGTAGAAAAGTGTTTGGCACCTGCAATAATTTAATTTGATAAATAAGTTAAATAAAGGAAAGTTTCATTGAAGTAGTGAGAAATGAAAGGGTTGCTCTACCGTTTAACAGAATGACAATTCTGTCCGAAATAACAATATGATTCATTATGACTAAACTCAAAATAATAAACAAAACATATGAAACATTTACAATACATCAAATTGGCTCAAATTGGATACTCAAATAAATGCTGTGAAGGTGAAGTTGTCCCTAAACTAGATTGTGACATTTATGACGAAGTGGTATGTGGAGCCAATTCCTTGCAACTCAAATCTTAAGATAAACACACAGCTAACCCAACATTAATTGCTGCTACAGTAGTGAGAACTCAGACAATGAACACCCAAGACAGAACAAAGTTAGAAAAAGACGAACAGGCGCGCTCTGCTGAGCTCTGATTATCACCTAGGAAAATCCCTAATCTGCCGGTGCTGCGGACATACATTACCAAGCTGTCTTCTTAACTGCAAGAACACGATCTGGTGTACTGGAGCCGATGGCTGTTTGCTTCGACGTCCCGTCGTGGTGATGATAATGTCGCGAGTATAGCCCGAAACACATTATCCTGGTCTGGTTGTTCCAGACTAAAGACTTCCTAGCAATACAAATGCGCCTCTGAGGGAGATGAAGAAGGCTCGCCACACAATCACTGACGGTACAGTGATTGATTTTAACAAGCGAAGTCACACAGTAATTCCGATAGAGTCAACTTTAGCCAAAACTGCTCAAGACAACATAGGCCGCTTGTACACAGAACGCTCAATTGCCAACTTTACTCGGAAAGTTACGTTGAAGTCGAAACTTCAGCAACTTCGGCAAACAGTTACAATTAAATAAAAGTATATTAGACAGCCAATGGAAGGCAGGCTGTCCAGAGCAGTGAGAGCTCAGTCTTGTAACCTACTCTGACCGAAAGGCGAGAGCCGACTCCCACAAGAGCACCCGTACAAACCAAACACAGAACATTCCCGCCCCCACGACAGGGGCCGTGGTTAAACGTTCCAATGAGCAACTCGAAAACCGGCGGAAAATTCCACTCTATTGCCAAAGCACTACCTTTCCACCAATGGAGATACTTGGCGCCAATTTCTGCGCCGATTTTGCTACGTCACGGAGCTATGCCCTGAGCAAGCCAATCACTGTTACGAATTTGCAGAAAACGCTGGAATTTGCCCGCCAAGACTGCCTGGGAACACAAGTCTTTACCACGCCTCGCCAGTAACCCGCCAGAAACGGTTTTCACTAAGTTTCTGCGAAGTAACGGAATCTCTAGCCCAGCCGCTCCATCAGGCCCCTGTGGGCGTGTCGCCGCCGCTCTTATGACAATGTTGGCGTCTGGAAAGCATTCACTCGACTCCCTCACACCCGTCAGCTTAACCCTTTCAAGATCAGCTGAGCCCACCTGTCACTGGACCACCCGGGTGACGAGAGACGCTGCGTGGGAAGTCCGTGTGTGAGGGAATAACGACTTTTCACCTCATGCAATTAGAGAGGAAGATCGAATTACACAGAGAAATATGAGAGGGGGCTCATGCCACCTCTCAACAGGGCGTGCAACTTTATCTGGCTCATGATCTTTGTCAGCCACAGATAACACCTGAAACCTATTCGTCAGATGAACCAGGGTTGCCCTACAGTCAGCTCCCTAGAAAGTCCTTCATCGCCCTGGTTCTCCTTGGAGTGACCTCTCACTCAACCACCAACTTCTGCGTGGGCACCACCCAGGGCAGCCACAGTAGTGGACCAATTGGGAAACACATGGGAGGTGCTGGATGTCCCCATGATCCCCACATCTGGTCCTCCACAGTAAAGCTCATTGGCAATGGCCTCAAGCTGCGTGACTGAGGCCAACACTGCCTGGAGCTGTGTTCGAAGGGTCACCAACTCAGCTTGTATCTGAATACTGTAATCACAGTTGCTATCCATACCAAAACACGGCAAATCTGTACACTACACAGTTATTAGATTGATAGACTCTTCCTGATAAGCACACAAACATGCAAGAAATTAAGAAAGTAAACTAATGTCTACCACGTAACTGACTAGAAGTCGCTTCTGTTTGAAGCTCGTAAATATAAATATGCAAACAAACAGTGTACTCGACTTATCTGCAGGGACGTTTGCAGCTGTCGCCCTGTTTTTTGTTGTTGTCACAATCCTCTTCAATGACCGTATGTCATGATCGTCGAACAAACACTTTCGTCCGTGTTGTGACATAGTAAGCTGTGGATAGCTAAAGGAACTAAAATTTCGTGTAAGAGGAAAAGTTAAATTTATGTAAAGGTCAGAGTAAGTCAAGATCCGACATTACGAGCATACTACAAAAAATAGTATAGCATATTAAGGAAAGTCATTAATATGTCCAGAAGTAAATAAGGCAGATAATAAGGTTAAAACTATATGAGACATTGTCCAACAGGAGACAGGACAGCCAGTCAGTGTGCAAGATTCCATAACAATTAAACTAAGTAACAAAGTTGTGACTAATAAATCACAAGTTGCAAGTACTTCTAAGAATCACTATCTAAACGTTGCGGCAAATATAGGATTAAATGGTTCAGTTGAGGAAGCAAGAGAATATATTAAAAACGCCATTCCACAAAACTTTAAACAACTAGAAGTAGCACCAACATCCTTCACTGAAATTAGTACAATGATAAAAATTCTAAATAACAGAAAATCTTCTGGGGTTGATGATATTTCAAACAGAATTCTGGAATTTTTTTCCAATTTAATAAGTGATGTCCTTAGTGAAATGCATCATTGACATAGGGAATTTTTCCAGACATGTTAAAATGTGCAATTATTAAACCACTTCATAAGAAAGGTGACAAGATGGACTTAAACAATTATCATCCAGTTTCTTTACTGACATCTCTTTCCAAAATATTCGAAAAAGTAATGTGTTCGAGAGTAGTCATACACTTAGCTGGAAACAATTTGCTTAGCATCACAGTGTGGATGCCAGAAAGGTTGCTTGATTGAGAATGCTATTTATACATTTACTCATCAAGTAGTACAAGCCTTAAATAATATTACCTGTTCGCATTTTTTGTGATCTCTCCAAGCCTTTAATTGTGTAGAACTTGATACTCTCTTAGAAAAACGCAAATTTTATGGAACTGACAACTTTACACACAACTTGTTTGGATCATATTTAACAAACAGAATGCAAAAGGTTGTACTAAATAATTCAGACAATGTCGAGAAGGTAAAAAAGTATAGTAATTGGGGTAAAAACACAAAGGGAGTCCCACAGGGTTCAATTTTGGGTCACTCCTATTCCTTAAATATATGAACGACCTTCCAGTTAGCGTCTTGGTACGTTTTGCAGACGATACTAGTGTTATAATAAATCCTATTAGAGAGAAAAACAGAAGAGTTAGAAAATGATATGTTCCAAAGAATTATTAAGTGGTTCTCTTAAAAAGAACATTCGCTAAATTTTGAGAAAACACGCTACATTCAGTTCTGTACAACAAATAGTCGTACCAGCAATTGATGTAGCACATGAGCAGGAGTCAGGAAGTAGGGTAGAGTGCTCCAAATTTTTGGGTGTACATGTTGATGAAAACTTGAAGAAGCATATTACTGAGCTTCTCAAACAATTAAGTTCAGCGACTTTCGCTGTTTGTATAATTGATCCTGGCATATTTGACATGTTTTCCACTCAATAACGTCGTATTGAACAATTTTCTGGGGTAGCTCATCACTGAGGAAGAAAGTATTGGTTGCACAAAAGCGAGCAGTAAGAATAATAAGTGGTGTTCACCCACACACTTCATGTAGGCACTTCTTCATGGAGCTGTGCTGCCACAATACACATTTTCGCTTGTGAAATTCATCACAAATAATCCATTACAGTTTGAAAAGAACAGTGATGTACATACCTACAACACCAGAGAGAAAAATGACCTTATTACCCATTATAAAAGCTGTCATTGGCTCAGAGAGCAGTTCAGTATGCAGCAGTAGAGATTTTTGATCATTTGCTCATTACCATAAAATGCCTGACAGACACCGAAGCAAATTTTAAATCTAATTCAAAATCATTTCTTCTGGACACTCCCTTCTATTACACTGACAAATGTGTACTTAAAAAGTGGTAGCTAGTAAAAAAAACCCTTGTTTTTATTGGTATTTGCATGAGTAGTAAATGATGATGTGTTCATTAACGTTAACATAAACATACATACATATCCCGTAAGCTGACTCGTTCGACATCGTTTCGATAAAAGAAACGTCTATGGAACTAAATCAGCGGATTATGTTTTTCCACTTTCCTTGGTTACGACATACGTGCACCAACAATTTGGTCAAGTTCGATTTCACTGAGCTCCGACACACGTGCAACGTACTGAGATTATTACATAGGATCCTTTTTTGGTCAAATACAACAGCTCAACCTGCTGGTTTGGCCAGCATCTGCATTTCTCGCGGTGCTTCCATATTTTTGTCCAACCGCTGTATACCAATGGAGTAGGCAATGTCCTATTCTTAAGCAGGTCATTATCATTTCCTTCCAGTTGTGCGGCTGGCATGAATTTCACAGTGCCTGGGTGGTCGGCGTGATTGACCGCAGTTTGTCGTTTACCACCTCCAGCCATTCATCTTCCCAGTTGTGCATGATACTTCTGTCTGGAAATGGGATGATAGCGTGCATAGGGACGCCACACCAAACCACGACGCATTCTCTATATTCCTCTTTCGATGATTTATCAGTTTCATCATTTACCCAGCAGAATACCAATTACCTACGTTGTTTATGAATTTGCTGTAAGGCATCCTCGACAGTCTGAATAGATTTTCCTATTGTATTTATTTGCTGTACAGACTGCAAAAAACGTTATGGAGACGTGGAAGATGGGGGACAGTGGACGGCCTTAACATGACGGAAATGTAATGGCTGCTGTACGAATAACTGGAGATGATCGTGTTGTGAACCCAATGGCTCCCAGCACCATCATGCCAGTTGCTGTCCCTATAACGATATCGAATACAAACTGGCTACGTTCATCCTCCTTAGAGACTGATGTGTACACAGAACTTAGACGCGTTTGAAAAGTCGATGTGGTTCCACATCTGTGACCAGTGTTGTCGATTAATGAACCCACGATAGGCAGAAATTTGGCCCACCACTACTGGTGCGTTTCTCTGTGCTGCCATATCAAGGGAAGCTGCAACAATGGTCACCATGATCATACTTGGTGGTGGTCCATTCTTCACCAAACTGTTCGTGTGGATGGTTGTCTTGCTTAAAACAATCCCATTTTCTAAGTCAATGAGTGCCATGTCGCTGTACAAGCCTACACGACTGAACGGACAATGATTGAGTTTCCTCGAGAGCTTATCATTTGGTGCCACTGAGATCCTGCATGGCGTTAAGTATGGCCATCTGAACCCTTTGTTTCTATGTTCGCATGGTAATCAATGAATCTCGACTACATAGTCCAGTCACATTAATGTGATCATCTATTAAAAGCCTGAGTAGCCACATTTTGCAGTGCGGACTTGCAGGAACAGAGGTTCTGGAAGGTAATGTCAGGCAGTGATGATGAGCCATGTTGACTCCAGTGCCATGACCAGATGTACTAGGTTTCTCGGTTGAGGAGCCATGGCGAGAACAGACCGATCGAAATGTTCCCACAGATTCTCAACTGGATTTAAATGTGAGAAGTTTGGTGGTCAGAGGAGTATGCTAAAGTCATCCTGGTGCTCCTCGAACCAAGCATGTACACTGCGAGTTGTGTATCACATTGCATTGTCCTGCTGGTAGATGCCATTGTGCCAAGGAGAAAACAAACTGCATGTAGAGATGGACATGGCGATAAGGATGGAGACTTTCTGGTGTTGATCAATTGGGCCTTCAAGAATGGAAAGGTCATTCCGGGAGTGCCACGTAAACATTCTCCATACCACAACGCTCCCTCCTGGTTGCAGGGTGTTTCGCTTCAGACGTTTCAAGCCGTACACACCTAAGGCCATATGTCCGATGGAGCATGACACGAAATCCATCTGAGAAGGCCACTTGTCGCCACTCAGCGGACGTTCAGTTACGGTATTGGCGTACAAATTCCAGTCTTCGTCGCCGAAGAACAGCAGTCAGCGTGGGATGCATGAACCAGGTGCCTGCTGTGGAGGCCCATACGCCACAATGTTCACTGAACGGTCATTGAGGATACGCTGTTGGCAGCCGTTTGGTTCATTTTTGCCGTCAGCGCTCAACAGTTGCACGTCTAATTACCCATACACATCTCCACAGCGGTCTCTCACTCCTGTCATCTAAGACCCGTGGTACACCAGACTTGCCTTGACACCGGTTTTGGATAGCGACATTTTGCTACGTACGGTATACTTTAACCATGACGGCACACAAACAGTTTACAAACATAGCCGTTTCGGTAATGCTTCCATACTTAACATGAAAGATAGTGATCTTGATCTTTTGGACGTCACATAAATAACTCCATTCCCGCATTACGACAACAACTGCACTATTTTCCGCAACCTCGACACGCTTTATAGACCCTCCACTGCTAGTGCTGCCACCTTCCGTCTGTGAGTGGTTACGACAAGCTGATATCACACTTAGGTGGTTGTCACATTAGCGTGACTGAACAGTGTAATGCAAGCACCAGTTTCGTGAACGATAAATGGCAGTATCGATAGGCCACGATCCTACTGCTATTGAATTCTTACAAGAGAGACAACACAATCTTGACACAAACAAAAATGATTTAAATGTGATTCCTGAATGAGAAGACCGATGCATACTCTTTTCTTGTATACAGACTGTAAATGGCATTATTCCTATCTACTTTTTGCGGTTTTGCTGAAATGATAATCACTTATGTGTACAACAATCTCAGTTTTAAGTTTGTCACACGCCAACTTCACAGTATAAGAATTTTAAAGACCAGCTGTGTATTTAACAGCAATTCTGAGTGAGTGCTCAAGTGTTACAGGAAATTTGTGACTGTGATTAGTGGCTAACTCGCAGGGGAGTGACAAAAATCTGGAAAAACTGCGAGAAATTAATTCTTGAACAGTGCAAATCCTAGATAAGCCTGCAGGTAGCGCTGTTGCGTTTGCTGACAAATGGTACCTGTGCAATGTCCTCAATACGTTGCAATTGTCAGTCGTGATGAGAAGAGTGTTCTGTGCAGTTCTGAGAGCATTATGTGGGAGCCAACTGAGTTCGAATGTTGGCAAGCTGTTGGTGCTCACGAGGCGGGTGTCTCCGTAACGAAGATAGCCGAAATGTTTGGTTTTCCAAGGGGCACCGTATTGAAGATTTATACCACTTGCAAGGAAAGTGGAAAAACATAATCGGCTAGGCCACAAAGTGGACGAAATTGTGTCTGAGTGATCGTGACATACATACTTGAAGAGCATTGTGGTGAACAGCTGCATAAGTCAATGTAGAACTAAATGTCGCATTCGCGATCCCTGTCAGCACCAAAACAACACAAAGGGAGCTCCATAAGCAGGGAATGTCAGGGCAAGCTTGGATTCTAAATCAACACAAAAGTGATACAAATGCCCATAACAGGGAAACGTAGTGCCTAAGCCTTAAAACCTGGACTATGAATCAATGGGAGAAAGTCATTTCTACATCTACGTCTACAAACATACTCCGTAATCCACCATACGGTGCGTGGCGGAGGGTACCTCGTACCACAGCTAGCATCTTCTCTCCTTGTTCCACTCCCAAACAGAACGAGGGAAAAGTGGCTGCCTATATGCCTCTGTACGAGCCCTAATCTCTCTTATCTTTGTGGTCTTTCCGCGAAATATAAGTTGGCGGCAGTAAAACTGCACTGCAGTCAGCCTCAAATGCTGGTTTTCTAAGTTTCCTCAGTAGCGATTCACGAAAAGGACGCCTCCTTTCCTCCAGAGACTCCCACCCGAGTTCCTGAAGCATTTCCGTAACACTCGCGTGATGATCAAACCTACCAGTAACAAATCTAGCAGCCCGCCTCTGAATTGCTTCTATGTCCTCCCTCAATCTGACCTGATAGGGACCCCAAACGCTCGAGCAGTACTCAAGAATAGGTCATATGTCGGCAGATTTTCGTGACTAATGTTTCTCCTCGTGATTGCATAAAACAAGCAAAATGCACATTACTACTTCAGCTAATGTTAAGGTGCTATGTCGTACATTTTAACTTCAAAAAAATGTTCATCAGTGTTAAGAGCAAACTATTTTGCCTCAGTAGATCCAAGCATGGCCTGGTGGAATATTACGTCTAGGAACTGGCAAAGTTGTGGAAATATCCCATATCAAATACTGACGTTTTGAATGCGTATCTAAAACGAATTGCACAAGACTTTTCATTGACGTACAATACATTTAAAACAGAGATAAAGATAACAGATGAGACAACAGACTTTAGCCACGAATGTTTATTAAGATTACTACAAGACCTCTCAAGGAACCAAGTGTTGAAGAATAATACTGAGAAAATTTATGAACTGAATCAACAAAATTCTACCTTTTAGCACAGTCCATTTTCGAATGTAATATCGCAGCGAACTCATACCATAATTGTAGATTAATCCTACAATATACGGATTCTTTCCTACAGTGGGCACACATTATAAAATTGTTGATGTACCTAGCAATCTCGTATGCCTTCCAGCGACTGTTCAGACGTTAGACTATTTTGAGTTGAATATTGTAGATCAGAATGATGATGTATTCGATTTCAGCGGTGAGGAAATCGTAGTATGACTACACTTGAAGCAAAATTGGTATAAAGTATAAAACTGATGCACACACTTATCAGAACAACACTTTTCAGTGGAAGCAGAGCACGATAACACGTGAGGATTACGAGTTCCTTGAATTAACAGAACTGAAACCTTACAATGACGTCACTTGCTTTAAGAACTAGTTCGATATGAACGTCAGATCATTTGTCAGGAATATTTCTCCCACAAATCTTTTGCTTTTGTGACATTTAATAACAGCAACTGGATAAGAATTCTCGTCCAACATCAATATCATTTAATACTACTTAGCAAGAGCTTCTAGTATTTGGAAGCAAGATTTTAGATGAAGCGTGCAAGACCTCCAGTAGCAATTTCACAACTTACGCATTATGTGTTGACCTTTCTACACTCCTGGAAATTGAAATAAGAACACCTTGAATTCATTGTTCCAGGAAGGGGAAACTTTATTGACACATTCCTTGGGTCAGATACATCACATGATCACACTGACAGAACCACAGGCGCATAGACACAGGCAACAGAGCATGCACAATGTCGGCACTAGTACAGTGTATATCCACCTTTCGCAGCAATGCAGGCTGCTATTCTCCCATGGAGACGATCGTAGAGATGCTGGATGTAGTCCTGTGGAACGGCTTGCCATGCCATTTCCACCTGGCGCCTCAGTTGGACCAGCGTTCGTGCTGGACGTGCAGACCGCGTGAGACGACGCTTCATCCAGTCCCAAACATGCTCAATGGGGGACAGATCCGGAGATCTTGCTGGCCAGGGTAGTTGACTTACACCTTCTAGAGCACGTTGGGTGGCACGGGATACATGCGGACGTGCATTGTCCTGTTGGAACAGCAAGTTCCCTTACCGGTCTAGGAATGGTAGAACGATGGGTTCGATGACGGTTTGGATGTACCGTGCACTATTCAGTGTCCCCTCGACGATCACCAGTGGTGTACGGACAGTGTAGGAGATCGCTCCCCACACCATGATGCCGGGTGTTGGCCCTGTGTGCCTCGGTCGTATGCAGTCCTGATTGTGGCGCTCACCTGCACGGCGCCAAACACGCATACGACCATCATTGGCACCAAGGCAGAAGCGACTCTCATCGCTGAAGACGACACGTCTCCATTCGTCCCTCCATTCACGCCTGTCGCGACACCACTGGAGGCGGGCTGCACGATGTTGGGGCGTGAGCGGAAGACGGCCTAACGGTGTGCGGGACCGTAGCCCAGTTTCATGGAGACGGTTGCGAATGGTCCTCGCCGATACCCCAGGAGCAACAGTGTCCCTAATTTGCTGGGAAGTGGCGGTGCGGTCCCCTACGGCACTGCGTAGGATCCTACGGTCTTGGCGTGCATCCGTGCGTCGCTGCGGTCCGGTCCCAGGTCGACGGGCACGTGCACCTTCCGCCGACCACTGGCGACAACATCGATGTACTGTGGAGACCTCACGCCCCACGTGTTGAGCAATTCGGCGGTACGTCCACCCGGCCTCCCGCATGCCCACTATATGCCCTCGCTCAAAGTCCGTCAACTGCACATACGGTTCACGTCCACGCTGTCGCGGCATGCTACCAGTGTTAAAGACTGCGATGGAGCTCCGTATGCCACGGCAAACTGGCTGACACTGACGGCGGCGGTGCACAAATGCTGCGCAGCTAGCGCCATTCGACGGCCAACACCGCGGTTCCTGGTGTGTCCGCTGTGCCGTGCGTGTGATCATTGCTTGTACAGCCCTCTCGCAGTGTCCGGAGCAAGTATGGTGGGTCTGACACACCGGTGTCAATGTGTTCTTTTTTCCATTTCCAGGAGTGTATTTCATGATATTAGATGAGAGTTAATGGCTGCGAGATCGACCGTACAAGAAACTCTAGAATAAAATTGACCTTAAAAATACGTGATTGCAACTTCAGACCTTACTGCTGTGCAAAATGCAATATGGCTAACAGACGGATTGATAAGATGTCACTTTAGCGTGTGCATCACACTCAAAACGTTAATGGGGTTAAGACATAAAAGAATTACAGACATTGGCTGCAAGCGCGCATTGGTTGCAATCAAAGGGGAAAGTTGAAAATTTGGTCCAGACTGGGATCCCAGTCCGGGTGTCATGCTTAATAAGCAGATGCTCTGACCACTGAGCCACCCAGACACCGTAGTGATTGCAACTGCACGGACTACTCTAGCAACTCTGCTGCCAGGCCCAAATTCTCAACTTATCCACACACTACCAGTGTAGTACCTTTTGCCCATTATACTCATTACTCGCGACATTTCGCCGATTCTCGTAAATGTTCCAGCCTGGTGTGCATCTGCTCTGAAGGGATCATTCGCTGTATCGCCTTGATTATATTCAGGGTGGGCCATCTGAAGTTTCGGATGAGATTATCTCGAAAACTATGCATCGGGTAAAAATAGTGGGTAAGACAAATTCGTAAGCTCAGAGGGCAACATCAAATGACACTACACGTGACCCCCAGCCCCCGCCCCCTTTGGTGGCGCGGGGGGCAACTTTTAAATCTTAAATGGAAACCCCCATTTTGTATTGCAGATTCGGATTCTCCATAAAAAAGTACTCAAGTCTGAAACATTTTTTAAATCATTGTCAGATGGCGCTGAAATCGAGAAAAATTAAAATTGGGGAAGAACTCCGATTTATTCTGAATGATCCGAGAAGGACGCATCAAATCGGTACAAAATGTGCACCAATTCTTTCATTACGCCAAATTAAGCTATTTTTTACACAATGTATTCTATCCAACAGTTTTTGATGGAGGGAGGCGGAATGGTATTTAAATCTCGTTAGGGAACTCTTCACAACTGGATTACTCACCCGATTGTGGCGCTACCGTGGGCAAACTGCGAACTGTGGCTCAGTATAAAGGTCGGTGCAATGTGATCAGACGACACTTCAGTTTCAGATTGTGAACCGTAAACATCAACGGACGAAAGTTAATTATTCTTTAGCGAAACATGGCTCACTATCGTCCTACAAAGATTGTTGATATGATGTTAATTTTAGGTGAATGCCGTAACAATTACGCAGCAACTGCGCAACTGTATGCGGATCGTTTTTCAAACAGACGACATCCAATCGAAAACTTTATTCGAAATTGTACTCAACGAGCTCGAAATGGATACATGCACCGTCCACCTCGTCATCGCGAATACAATGCAAATGACGCTCGTACCCTTACCGTTCTCGCCTGTGTTCAACTGGATCCCGAAATTAGTAGTCGTGCGATTCAGAGACAAACTGGAATACCGAAATCAATTGTTTTGATGATTTTGAAGGTACATAAATATCATGCGTATCATATCACACTGATACAGGCATTAACGCCGAAAGATATGCAAATACGCGTGCATTTCTGCCAATGGGCCTTGGAAATGATAAGAGGTGACAATGATTTTTTTTAGATAAGTTATGTTCACCAATGAAGCCACATTAAAAACGATGTCGAATTAAATCATCTTGATTGTCTCTATTGGTCCCCTGTCAATCAACACTGGCACAGACCCGCTGACAATCAACACAAATGGTTGTTAATGGTCTCGTGTAGAATTTTAAACGGCTAACTGATAGGACCGTATATGTTTGACTGAAATGTTACTGGGGAATCTTATTTACAACTTCTCCGCGATGATTTGTTGGAGCTAATGGAAGATGTTGATTTAGAAACTAGTCAACGAATGTGGTTCCAACAGGACGGAGCAGCTCCCCATGTTGCTAAACACGTGCGGAACGTTTTAAATTTCGTTACCCTGGTCGGTGGATAGGACGCGGTGGACCAATTCAGTGGCCTCCACATTCACCAGACCTAACATCTCCCGATTTTTGCTTGTGAGGTTATTTTATAAAAGACAGCCCACAACCAGAAACGATATGGAGCAACGCATTCAAAGAGCGTGTGCAGCCATACCACGGGATGTGCTGCTCAAAGCTGTGGACAGCTTTGGCAGACGATTGATTTTATGCATTGAAGCAAATGGGGATAATTTTGAACAATTTCTTTGTGGCTAATTTCATTAATCAAGCACCCCAAATTGTGAGAAGCAAGGGGACTCACACTAATGAAGCACCCCAATTATAATTCGAGGCTACTGCATCAATATGAATAGCCAGTCTGACTCTCCGAATGGTGGGTAACTGTCTGTCAGATGATGACAACGAGGCTGGAAGCATACCATCACCGCTTTCTGACAATGAAACTATGGCTTTCCTCATGAATGATTCACAGGAGTTGACTATAAATACACACATTTATGTTCATATGTGTGTGTATGTGTTTTAAAAATATTGATTCACTTTTGCAAACAATGTTTATATGATAGTTTCTTTTTTTCTAGGAAATATGAATATTACACACGAGCAGGATGACAATGTACCATCAGCATCCTGTGATGATGAAATATGGCTTTTCTAGTGTATTATTTGTGGGAGTGTGAACATAGGTGTACACACACACACACACACACACACACACACACACACACACACACACACACACACACATATATATATATATATATATATATATATATATATATATATATATATATATATATAAAATAATTTATGTTTGTAAACAATGGTATAATAAGATGCATTCTATTTTTCGCTAGGTGATATAAATGCCATATGTGAGTGAGATGAAATTATTCCATCGCAGTTCTCAATACATAGTATTACTTCTTCTGTTTCTTGTTCTTCTTCCACAGATAATTTATGCCTGCATGATATGACACATCTTATTGTTTTTTCAAGATGCACTTGACAAGAACACAATGAAAGATGTTGAGGCTCAGCTGAGAAGGAAACCATTGGAATACATGAATAATAATATATTCAGTGGTGATGGCGATGTACAGCTGAAATTCCACACTTGCTTCTGCAATGTTGATGACTCAGTGTAAGTTTACAAAATCTTTGATGGACGCATATGTCTATTGTGTGTGTTACACACAGGATACTTATCAATCTCACATCTTCTTTTGCACAAGTGTTGGAACCTCCATGAGGTGGCCTTGCACCATCAAAACAGCACCATAGCCAGACTAAACTATGATGTGTTCGTTGCCCTGCACAATCCACTGATGATGATACATTAGTTTTCCCCCCAAAACCTCACACAGGCTGCTCGAGTGCTGGACAGACATGACTATGATGTGTCCCAGTGTGCGCCATTGACTATGACTGATTCGCCACAGGTGGGCCCTTTGACGATGATGCATTTGCCCCAGCCTCGACTGCTATATACTGTACCATACCAACATCGGCATCAGTTTGTATCTAGTAGTCGCAGCCCTACAGCCTGCTGTGTTACGATCAGCAGGTAAATCTTGCAACCACATTGGACTACTCTGAGCCTGCAGGTACTTTTAGAGCAAGATCTTACAAGCTCACATTGACGACACTAATTCGAGCTTCTGATTTCCTCTCACTTTCTTTAATGTCTGTCAAGCCACTTTGGAAAGAGAGGCCCCTGAAATCGTCGACGACCCGCAGTGTCCCGCCTATAGGTGCAAGCATTTCTATACTGTAAGCTCACACTTCTCTCCCCCCCTCCCCCATTCCCCATTAAAAAAGGCAGTGATGCTGAACAACATCACCAAAATTTGGAGGAAAAATGGAGTGATGTAGTGGGGTTAGTGAATTGCAGAGTAGTTCAGAACTTTTGCCAAGAGTGCATATTTGACCGTTTTTCCAAATGCAGGAAAGAGAGTCAGGTAAGGCACTTGGCCATGTACCTGATCTCAATGTGTACCGACATATTTTTGATCTTCTTAATGGTGGTTCAGTTTCATCCCTCCTCCAAAAGGAATTTTCGCTAGAAACATATATTAGAACCTAGATGTGGGGAATAAATATTCCTCTGCATGGTCAATTCTGCCCTCCAATAGAAATTACTCGAAACATGTATATCTTACATATAATTACAAAAGAAGCTAATGTTTGCCGGCATTACAACTTAAATTGCATCCCACTGCCTGTCGAAATCGATGATACGCCAAAGTACGAGAGGCAGAAACCTGATTTATCAATTCATGTTTATGTATTGGATGTAGATAAAAGCAAGCCAGAAGAAGATGATGAGCGGGAGCATTCTGTAGAGAAAGAAGTGAGACATAAAGTAACTGCTTTCCTTTACTGCTCCAAAGTAGCTGGTATGCATCCCTAACACATAGGTAGGTTGCTATTCTCCAATGGTGAGATGCAACACTACATCTGGATCAAAAACATGGCCTGCCTATTTTCCACCCAGTAGAGTAAAAAAAATGCAAGTTATTTTCTCTGTAGGTGCACTAACTCTCTTACTAAGAGCAAGTATCCAGAAAGACCTTTGACTGATTGCTCTAGCTGGGAATCTGTACATGAAATGCCTAAGGAGGCAAACAATTTCTTAACGTTTAACAATGCTCACCACCACGAGCGCTGCACGGGGGATTTGGCCAATGTGTGCTCAGGATGTAAAATGGAAGAACCTGTGAATGAGGGAGGAGCAGTACAGGCCATTTGAAGATTTCAGTTACATCCTTGACTTGTTTTAAAAAACAAAAAAACAAAAACATCTATTCACATGCCATGCAGCAATCTCTGCAATTTGGAATGTTCTGATGGCTGTCCAAAGCGAAAATGGTCAGATTGGAGAAAAAGATCCAAGATGTGGTGGCGGATTCTGGTGAACGCCTTGTGTTGGTGGCAGACCTGGTATATCTTACCCATTTGCGTGACACGCTCAGCATCTTGCCGCTATGTCCAAAGCACCTAGTTCTGCAAAATATTTTTGTATCCGAGCTGATGACAACACTGGAGAATAAGGAGAGATACATTCTGCACAACAGAAACCTCCGTCAATGTCTTATTTTGGAGATAAAACTTATTAGAATCACCCATGGCATCTACTTCAAGCTCCATCTCTGTTTGAAGGAGGGCACTGATGTAAATAGGGCTATCTGGATGTTAGATTTTGACAATGATGTTTTCAGTTACTGAATAGTTCTGTTTTCGGCAAAATCATGAAAAATGTTAGGAACGACTATGAAATTCACTTAGTTTATCGCTGGGAGGGACGTTATGCCTTCAGAGATTACATCACCAGGACAAATTTTATGTGGGCCACAGTATTCGATGCAGAGCTAGTCTCTGTCCAGATGGCTAAGGTTCCAGTGGACGTCACGGAGCATGTCTATATAGATGTATGTATTCTGGACCTCACTAAATTCCACATGTACTGATTCCACCACGTGTTTGCAGCACAAAACTTTGCTGATTCCATATTACTTTATATGGATACAGACAGTTTCATCTACTTTCTGGAACATTGTAATCCATATGAAGTAATTATGTACAATCCCACAGTATATGTAAATATATGTAGTTTTTCTTCACCTACTTCTGGAAATTCAGTTGATAATAATTATGGCTTAACACCTCAAAACAAGAAGGTTGTCAGCCTGATAAGATGGTGAACGGATTGCAGATGTGGAGTTTGTAGGGCTCACTGTCAGATCTAAAATGTATGCATAACATATAGATGTGCATGTCTCCCAAAGGTGAATTAAGCGTGTGCTTTGTGTGATCCAAAAGACTTTCAAGGTCTAAGATTACTAGAAAAGCCTGTGCGAGGGCATTAGCTGTGCTCCACATTTTTTGCTCCTAGGTAGTCTTTCGATCATAAGGCCATACTGCACTGCTGCTGAAAGTCAGTCTATCGTCTCATAACTATATATGGTTGATCTGTGTAGATGGTATTGGGACGCTCCCATTCTCACACTATTCAGAGTGGCTGAGTATGTGAATGTATGTTTATTTAAAAATAGTGGATGTGTATGTGAATGTGTGTGGAATAGGTGGATGAACCATATGTCATAGATTTGTGTAAGACTGAATGATTGCACACTAGGTGTTGTATATGTTATATCTACTACGTGCATGACTGCACACTATGTGTGTGTGTGTGTGTGTGTGTGTGTGTGTGTGTGTGTGTACATTATATGTAAATGTCTGTAGTTTTTCTTCATCTACTGCTGCTGGTTTACCCGTTTCCCAGTCATTGTAAATATTGTATAGGGGGGACGTAAAACGTAACACAGAAAAAATTGAAGTGTATATAGATGCTTTATTAGCTTTAGTGTAAATAAATTGTATTTCTGTACCTGATAGTATTAGTTCAAAAAGAAATATATATATTCATCTTTAAAGTCCGAAAAAGACGCATGTAAGTCATCTTTTTAAGGTAGAAAAAAAAAACGTTGAAAATTATTGTTCATAAATGAAACAATTTGTTACATTGTTATTCTTTACAAAAGAACCAGGTCACTTACTACAGTGTATAAAAGACTAGAAACATGCAGCTGCTCAAAACGAACGGTTGGAATTAATTTGCTGTAACAAATACCCAAACTCTGATCCCTTCACTTCAGAGTACGAGCGACTACTTTTTGAGCTCTTGCCTGACGTTATAAACTGCAGTGTTGAGTACATGGGTCGGATGTATTGTCTTCACCCATGAGGGATAATTCATTCTGTATAACCATTTGGATCACTGTTTTGGCGTTGATGAATTCTTTACTTTGCATACCTCCTTTTGTCTATGCTTTCACTGCGTGTCCATCACTCGACCATATTTATATCAGAGTTGCTTCATGGAAATTGGTCTCATTTTTTCTACATTGTGTTATATGCTTGGACAACAGCAGTTAATTATGCAGCGCTTTTGCTACTGTCTTCCTTAGAATTTTCACAGCATTACAGGCAGGGCTACGATATTCGATTCTCCGACGAATGAAGTTGCAGGAACAGCGTCATTGAAATTAAGGCTCTCCATCACGCCATCTTATAGAGTATCAGATTTTCATACGTTGAAGGTTACAAATGACAAGAAAAGTTGCCCTGCACGTGCTGAGTCTAGAAGGCAAGGCTTAATACATGAAGATAGGTAATCACGCCGTGTTTGTATTCAGTGTTCAAACCTAAATCTTTCAGGATCACTTCAGAATAGCCCCTTGTACTTGCCAAAGTTCTGCTACATACAAAGTATCGTTATGTAAGTCACATTGCGTTTCCAGGGCACCCTGTTCAAACATCTGGGGTTAATTTCAGGGCAAGCCATGTTTAAAGTATCGAACATCTAGCTCCGCATTTTCGAAATGTACGATTTGAACATTGTTCGTATTTTTTGCAAAGTTCAAACTACCTATTTACAAAAAAAAAAAAAAAAATAATAAAAAACGCCTTTGGAAGAGCGAAGGAAGACTTCAGGCAACGCCTCGTTGACATAGATAATGACAGAGTTCTACAACACCATTGCTTTTTTTTTGTTTGTAAACTTGATCAAAAGGACAGGAAAAGAGGAGATTAGCCTTTTACTTCTCGTCGGCGGTGAGTTCATTACAGACGTAGCACAAGCTAGGGTTAGGAAAGGATAGGAAGGGAAATTGAATATGTCGCTGTCAAAGGAACCATCCCGACATCCGGCTCTCTTGATTTAGAGAAACCACAGAAAATGTAAATTTGAAGTGCGGGATCTGAATCACATCCAGTCGAATGCGAGTCTTGTGTCCTACCACTGCGCCACCACAATCGGTTTATGGGCAAGAAATATACGAAAATGTAAAATAATAGCTTACGGAGTTTTCTTCTCATAAAGTGATTCCTGCACCCAACAGTCTAAACTACGAGTATCCTCCATTTCCTGAAACATAGTATTAAGGGCTTAATTTTGGCCGGGACGCACCTGAGATTTAAAACAGTACACGTGTATTAAACGACACTGGAACTTGAGAACTGTTGAAATATTGTAGTGACGTTTATTTTCAAATATCTTGCTTATTTGTAGTAATGAATATGAACTTTGATCAGTTCAGTGGTAATACAACTCTATCATCAAAAAAATGGATCAAATGGCTCTGAGTACTATGGGACTTAACATCTGAGGTCATCAGTCTCCTAGAACTCAGAACTACTGAAACCTAACTAACCTAAGGACATCACACACATCCACGCCCGAGGCAGGATTCGAACCTGCGACCGTAGCAGTCGCGAGGTTCCGGACTGAAGCGCCTAGAACCGCTCGCCCACCGCGGCCGGCAATCAGTAAAAGACAAATGACATCTAAAGCGTTTACTAAAGATCTAACTCCGTGCTGCATGTTTTCCTCCTAATTCTTCGGGGAGTTGGAAATGTACGTGACTCCATTGATGAAATTTTGTACATAACACAAAAAATTATTGTAGTCCAAAGAATTGATGGTTATCCACACAATATGTATATCTGTTATAGATAGATTACTTGGATTCTTAAAAGGTAAGCATGACTCAGATAACCTTTAGCAAAGCATTCTGTATTAAGATGATTATAAACGTGACCCATTTCTGAAGTCGCAGATCTAAAATTATATTCCTATACGATTCAAGTTGACCTGTGTCCAAGAGAATGATCAAAATATAGGAAATAAAGCAAAAAAATATTTAGAAAAGGTATTTTTATTCATACACCAATAATGCTTATTGATATTGAGTGTGAAAAATCCGGAGTAGGAAATCAAAAGTGAGAATATAGCTGGTTATAAATAAAATAACCGGTCATAAAGAACCTTTGACTAATCTTCCTCGAAAGCGATAATGAAGCGAACAAATTATAATATATAACGGAATGCACACAATACCTTACACGGACGGCATCCTGTGAAACGAAGCAGTGCTCCAGGAAGCACTGCGTTTTTACGGTAGGAGACGGTGACGGGGTATTTGATTCCACAACAGCGGAAACGTCTCTAGCCAACTTGACATCAGTACTTCGAACAAGGCAATAAAGGACGTCGGCACTGTACACAAGAACGGCTTTTTCTCCATCTTGTTTTGATTCGCGAAACAGCAGCGTGGTCATTGTTATAGAAAGTAGAACGGCTTAACAGCGCTCCACAATCGAATGCCTGGAGTTAAACATTTTCCAAAGAGGCGACACAAAGCTACAATAGCTAAACGAGAGGTTTTGCGGAATCACGGAAATTACTCCTAGAAGTGTATGAGCATTCTGCAATGAACAAGAACTCTGTACCCCAGATTCCAGACGAGGGAGGGGGGAGGGGCGTCGAGCTTCCCTCTTGCCCCCCCTCCTCCTCAGCTGACGCCTATGAGCGCCGTAATTTCCCAAGAACATCTACACTAATACCGCAAGCGACATTACGGTGGGTGGCCGAGGTTACTTCTGGTACCACTAACTGATCCCCCCATCCCTATTCCATTCTACCATGGCGCGTGGAAAGAATAATTTTATGTAAACGTTTGTGTGTCCGCAGCTCGTGGTCTCGCGGTAGCTTTCTCGCTTCCCGAGAACGGCGTTCCGGGTTCGATTCCCTGAGGGGTCAGGGATTTTCACCTGCCTCGAGATGACTGGGTGTTGCTGTGTCGTCTTCATCATCGTCGTTCATCCCCATTACGGTCGGAGGAAGGCAATGCGAAACCACCTCCACTAGGACCTTGCCTAGTACGGCGGTGCGGGTCTTCCGCATCGTTCCCCTACGCTCTGTCAAGGAGTATGGGACTCCATCAGATGTCTGTGTTAGTTCAAATTTCTCGAAATTTCTCATCTCACTGAGTTGCAAACAAAAGAAATCCAATATATTGTAGAGACTGCTGTAGTCACAGTATTTCCCGTTGTCCTAGCAGAGCTAAATCTACAGTTCAGCCCACATCTCGTGGTCGTGCGGTAGCGTTCTCGCTTCCCACGCCCGGGTTCCCGGGTTCGATTCCCGGCGGGGTCAGGGATTTTCTCTGCCTCGTGATGGCTGGGTGTTGTGTGATGTCCTTAGGTTAGTTAGGTTTAAGTAGTTCTAAGTTCTAGGGGACTGATGACCATAGATGTTAAGTCCCATAGTGCTCAGAGCCATTTCTACAGTTCAGTGGAGTAGCCGATAATCATTGCTAGCAAGTGAGAAGCGCGGTTCCAGATTCCAGGAGAGGGGCTAGTGCTCCCTCTTGCGTCTCCCTCCACCCGCACCAATATTTGAGGACGCCCATGTACTGGACGCACGTTCTCTCAGCAACAATGCAACTTTTTGATTGTTGCGGCTGCGAAAACTGATCCCTACCATGCTTCCGCCACAGCACACGCCGAATCAATAATAATGTCGTGTGACGAGGGCCTCCCGTCGGGTAGATCGCTCGCCTGGTGCAAGTCTTTCGATTTGACGCCACTTCGGCGACTTGCCCGTCTATGGGGATGAAATGATGATGATGAAGACAACACAACACCCAGTCCCTGAGCGGAGAAATCTCCGACCCAGCCCGGAATCGAACCCGGGCCCGTAGGATTGTCAGTCTGTCGCACTGACCACTCATCTACCGGGGGCGGACGCCGCATGAATGAGAAACCAGATTGACGCAGCCAATAGCGTAAGGCGCGCTTGTTTGCGGCTGGCAGCAGTTGAAAACATGACGTCACAGTAACGAAGACGAGGCCCACGAAAAAAACAGGCCACGGTGCGTACGTCACGAAGGTAGTCCTGAACTCGCTCGCTCGCTCAGCTCAGCAGACAAAATGCGTTTCTAAACCTGTTTTCTCGCAGCTGGGCGTGTAAGTACTAAGAGAATTGCATCTTCCACTAGAATCTGCTATTATGAAGTCTTACTGATTAACAGTACTACAGCAAAATTTAATTTGAGATCAGTACTCGATATAAATGGTATAACGCTTTGTTTATAGCAGTTAGTCTCTTCTGCTTAACAGTACTCATTACATGCTGGAAGTGGTGCATTATGCACCTGATTATCATTTTAGCATGATTTTATTTTACTGTACGCAAGTACAGCGGTAACAAATTACAAGTAGGCCTATGGACTTCCCATCATTATGGGACTAATAACAGTAAGATTCCATAGTAGCGGATTCCAGTAGAAAATTCAGTTTTAGTTTGTACAGACACGTCTAGTTACGAGTTAACAGGTGAAGAAAAGTAGTTTGTCTGCTGATTGAGAGCGCGAGCAGAGCTATGGGAGAAAAGTGACACTGATAGGGGGACAGACGCCAACAACTGTTGTTTAAAATATAATTTATCATTGTAAGTTTTATCACAAGTTTTTAAAAATAGAAATCTGTGATTTTATGCCCTAGGTAGGGGAGGGGTGGTGTGGGGGGTGGGGGAGACTGTGTGAAGAGGTGCGTTCCGACACCTAAAAGTTGAGAAATTAAACTCTGTGTTATTATACCGTCTTCTGCAAAGTTGAGGGAAGTAAGAAGAAGAGTTGGGAATGCAAAAAAAAAGTGTGTGAAATCTTATGGGAATTAACTGCTAAGGTCATCAGTCCCTAAGCTTACACAATACTTGACCTAAATTATCCTAAGGACAAACACACCCACCCATGCCCGAGGGAGGACTCGAACCTTCGCCGGGATCAACCGCACAATCCATGACTGCAGTGCCTTAGACATGGGAATGCAGATTTTGTGGTCTCCGTGGTGATAACTTCAACAACCAAATACTCGCACAACGCAGAAAAGATGCGTATTCTGAACTAGAGTTGTCCTGTTATGATGACTAATCTGTAATTTATATAACGTTAAACGCGTTTTCAGGAGATAACTATTCCGATGTCCAGGTTGACTAGGTGGTGTATACCTTCAGACATACGTGACATATGACGTCTGTCAAGGCGGAGCAAGGAGATATAAATGCCACAGAGATCGCAGCTGTGGCCAGAAGCCGTCAAACTACTGCAGACACGAGGTCGACGACCGTTGTTGTCATCACCATTGCCAGCACACACACGCCTTCTGTTTCGCTGCTGTTACACCATACACGAAACAGGTGACAGGCTTTTACGTCACAACATAGCAATTATTTTTCTCTCGTTAAGGGATAGGCCGTTCTTTGATGATTGTGTTATAACGGAGGCGCTCTTCTGTTGTGTTCGCTGTATTTTCTACTACTATTATACAACATTACGTGGGAGCTTTTCCTTGGTATGTTGCAACATGGAGTTTCTCTTACATTCCTTGCCTTTTTCATTGGGGCTTTCTGAGTTTCAGTTCGTTTAAACTGGTAAGGAGAAAGCATCTCTACTGATTTAGTTTTACCCCTCATTGTGTCCCCATTTGAGGGCGTTGCTGCTTAAGCTGTATTACTCAGGCTGTGTCGTAATTATATGTGGATTAGCTGCTGTAACGGATGTTATCTATAATGCAGTGTGGTTCGTGCAGTTTTGTCGACTGACTCGCCTTCGAATGCTCCGAGCGCGTACGTGCTCTGCGGAACTGAAGTCGTGCCTGTCCGCCGATTGCGCGGCGTACGTGAGTATGGCCCGTTAAAAACAAATGTTTTTTTAAGACAAACACGCTTTTGCAGGTCTGTGTTTAACTTTCACGCTCCGTTTGAAACCAAGAATGTATAGTTACCGAGCACTTCTCGACAACGTTGTTGTTGGTTTCAGCATATAGCAAAACGGAAGAACTGATTTGGTAAGCTGACAATTCCAGTACAGTGTGTTAACTGTAAGACGGCAGAGTTGTGAGGGGAGTGCGGGGAGAGGAAGAAGCAAGCATTGGCTGGCGTGGGAAGTGGACCCGGCGGAGGGGAGGGGGGGGGGGGGAGAGACAAGGCACGCCTACCAGTTGTAGTGCTGGCACCACTACAAATTGCACGTCATATTTAATTTACACGAAAGCAGACGAAAAGCTTGGAAGTTGTTGGCGACTCCCGAGATGGGCCAGCAACTACTCATTTTGATAATGTTTTCGCACAACTGCACAATAAAAACACGCAGAACAGTACAGCGCAAAACAATAACGAAGCAGACGACAATGGCTACCTTGTACAACACAGTCAGCCACGTAATGTTGGCAGCAGTCGAAACTGCGTGCCTACCGAAGCCTCCCGACGTTTACCGACTTCTACCGACTCAGGACTAGGGAGAGGTCTGCCATCTAAAAGTTTACACACTGTAACTTGAATATTCGGGTAATTCTCTTACCGAGCACTGTGTGGTAGCGGTGACATCTCTTATATTTCCATCGCAATGTTTCAGTGTTCCCGGACGTTTTGACAATTTTACTAGAGATTACAGTTTCTTGTATCTCATGACAGTGAAAGTTGCATGCTCATTCGGCAGTTTTGTTTCTTGCCATTATATATTACTTTTAGCAGATCGCGACAGTTATCTTTGCAATACTTCATGCGTTTCTACTATAGTCAGCATCTTTAAGAAACCATTTTGAGCAGTCACTGAGGCGGTTTCGCATCTTTGAGCAGACAGTTTGTCTTTCGACCAGTCGAAAGCCATCACAGAAAACCAAAATATCAAAAGCGCAAAGACAATGTTAACAATACGGGAAACGGAGGTCAACAGCAGCGCTCCAAGCGGCCTGGCAGTGAACTTCGAATTCGGAAAAATGTGGGGCGATGATCTGTATTTTAGCTTTTCGAAATACGAGTGCTAAAATATTTTTCATTTATACTTTATGGGTGACTCTGGTGGTCAGGTGGTAAAGTGTATTTATTTGTAAAGCTCAACATTGCAATTTCGACCGTGTGGCTGTTATCAAATGGAAATTATGTTCCTGATTATGGTCTTATAGTTTGTATTACACTATTTGAACTGCACTGTAAATGTGTTGCTCGTATTAGGCTTAATTTTCGCTCTCATCCGTAATACTGGGTGGGGCAGATGATTCCATATTTGTGTCATGTGAAAAAGAAGCTGGTGCCGTCGCATGGTAGTCTGTGGACTCATGTCTATTTGTTACTGATTACCAGTCCGTGAGTGAGCTGCTTGATTTATATGCATTGCAAGTAATTGCTAATCATCTACGTTATTGGTATGCCCCATCCCTTTTTTGTACTCTTGCGTCGAAAGTTTCATTGGCTTCTGCTAAAATGTAGTGTTTGTGGTACCTGTTAGTAACGTGTGAAAACATTTGCGTACCTACCGTAGCATTTACAGAGAAGAATGCTCTAGACTACAAACCGTACTCATCTATATGTACATCCATGCTCTGTGATACGTGCCACTCAGAGGCAAGAAGCAACACCGTTCAAAGCAGAATTACATACTCATTTCGTGACAAGATGTAATAAAGTTGAATCCAATATCAATACTGTCTCCATTAAATGCGAGAAAGTACAGAAAACGGATGTAAACAAAAATGAAGTAGGATAAAAGTAATATATTTAATGCGCATTTAACTCGTACAGTTCATACGCAGATTCGTAAACATTAACAATTACACAAAAGCCCACACAACACCATGCAAAGTAACGAGCTTGTGTTTTAAATCGAACAAAACCAAATATAGCATCATTTACCTAACCAAGTATTACGGATGTTAGCAGAACTCAATCAGAATACGAGCAACATATGTGGTGACAGCTTCTGTAAGTTCTGTTAACTACAAAACGAAAACAAAAACGGAACACTAAAAATCAGCCAATATGAAAGCGAGATGATGGACTGACAAACCCACACCGCGCTCCAAGTGGCCTAGCAGTGAACCAAGGTCGTGTTACCCCAAGTTTATGTGAGATTCAACCCCATGAAAGCCACAACGGTTTAGACACCACAAATCGGCGTTTTTTGAAAGAGCTTTCGTCGTTCTATTCCTGTGTTCCAACCTGGGAGGAAAACTCATTTTTGAAGACGATCAGTGCTGGTGTGGATTCAACAATGATTATAGGAGTGGGTGAGATAATTTCAATTCTTTGCTGCGGTAAAGTGTAGGCGAAGTTATTAGGTTATTTACAGAACTGCTCGTAAATTTCAGCACTGTTTGCTCAAGATTACTCTGCGTGTAAGCATGCGACAGAATTTATACTCCGTTAAAATGGAAACTTTTAAGGCTGCTCAAACCTGATTCAATGGGAGTTAAGTATAGTGACAAACATTACTTTTTAGTCCGTCTGGCTGTAAGATTCAAGGTATCAGCTTCTCCTAAATTATGAAAGAGTTATTGCTTTGTTTAAAGTCGTGTACTGGGAACATAATACCCCGATTAGTCTTTGTGAAATTGAATTTTATACCTGCTGCTTCGAGGATCAATGTTGGCTTGTAAACCAATTCCTTTCGTTTGGTAACAATTATTAACCAACTTCCAACTGAATTATTTCGATCCAAAGCGAGTCATTCTTTGTTACTTATGTACGAAAGTGCCACGTTGCATGGCAGTCATCTTGTGTTTTATGGATTTGACCAATAGTGTAAATGCATCGTAAACAACACACGGAGCTGCAGTCACAGAACATTAGCGGTGAGTAACTTCTCTTTCCATGCTATTACTTTACAAATGCAGACAAGACAGGTCGATCCGAGTAAGCTGGTGCAGTGGTTAGCACACTGGACTCATATTCGGGAGGACGACGGTTCAAATCCGCCTCCAGAAATCCAGATTTAGGTTTTCCGTGATTTTCCTAAACAGTTCCAGGCAAATGCCGGCATAGTTCCTTTGACAGGGCAAGGTTGATTTCCTTCCCCAACCTTGACATAATCCGAGCTTGTGCTTCGTCTCCAATGACCTCGATGTCGACGGGACATCAAACCCAGTCTTCCTTCCTTTGAGGTAGATCGATGAATGCTGACTCGATGGTCGTTGCTTGCTAAATGTGCTGCGAGTTGATCTAGCAAATTACTGTGATGTTAGGTGGCAATGATATAAATTACATGTTGATTCTGATGGCTCGCCTATTCCTTTGAACTTAAAGTCAGGCCGGCCGAAGTGGCCGAGCAGTTCTCGGCGCTACAGTCTGGAACCGCGCTACCGCTTCGGTAGCAGGTTCGAATCCTGCCTCGGGCATGGATGTGTGTGATGTCCTTAGGTTAGTTAGGTTTAAGTAGTTCTAAGTTCTAGGGGACTGATGACCACAGCGGTTAAGTCCCATAGTGCTCAGAGCCATTTGAACCATTTTTGAAATTAAAGTCAATGATTGCAAAACCGAGGAAACGTCCTTCTAAGCAGAACTGAAAAGTATAAGCAGAAAGCTAAAACTTGCTTAGTCCTAATCACTTTCTTGATGAAAATTACTCACTGCTTAGTATTCAAATAGTAGCTTTACAAACCTACTTTTCAGCTGCGCACGTTTATGAAAGCGTGCGTGTGACTTTCCGTTAAACATTACGAGCCAGAGTGCGTTTCCAAATTGTTTTCTGGGACATAAGATTTATACTTATTGCAGAGCATGAGGGTAGGTTCTGGCTGTGAGGCACGAAAAATAACTGAAGTCTAGATTTTTGTTCTTCATAGAGGGATTGTTTTTATTAAAATGAGGGTTTTCCCACTTTACTATGCGCATATTCGTGTTCGAAAAAATTTATTTTTTCTTATAAAAAATTAAAAATGCAGCGGCAGACTATGTCAAAGTATGCGCCTCGCGGCACGTTCTTGTTTGCGCGAAGCGTTGTACAGACTCGTGGCTATTTCTGAAACCCGTAAGAAATATAAAATTCGTAAATCAAAATGAATCGGGGATGGCAGTTATTTTGACACACTGTCAACACGAATTTAGAAAACATCGTTCTTGTGAAACTCAACTAGCGTTTTACACACACGAAGTGTTGAGTGCTGTCGACAAGGGATTTAAAACTGATTTCGTATTTCTAGATTTCCAATAGGATTTTGACACTGCATCACGCAAGCGGCTTGTAATGAAGTTGCGAACATATGGAATATCATCTCAGTTGTGTGACTGGATTCGTGATTTCCTGTCGTAGTGATCACACAGTTCGTAGTAATTGACGCAAAGTCATCGAGTAAGACAGAAGTGATCTCTGGCGTGCCCCAAGGTAATGTTATAGACCCTCTGTTGTTCCTTATCTATATAAACGATTTAGGAGACAATGTGAGTAGCCGTCTTAGGTTTTTTGCTGATGATGCTGTCGTTTATCTTCTAGGAAAATCGTCAGAAGATCAAAAGAAACTGCAAAAATATTTAGAAAATGTATCTAAATGGTGTTGACCCTAAATAGAGAAAAGTGTTGTGTCATCAACACGAGTGCTAAAAGGAATCCGTTAAACTTCGGTTACACGATAAATCACTCTAATCTAAAGGCCGTTAATTCAACTAAATACCTACGTATTACAGCTACGAACAATTTAAATTGGAAAGAACACATAGAAAATGTCGTGGGGAATGAAAACCATAGACTGCGTTTTATTGGCAGGGCATTTAGTAAATGTAACAGATGTAACTAAAGAGCCTGCCTACAAGAGGCTTGTCCGTCCTCTTTTGGAGAACTGCTGCAAGGTCTGGGATCCTTACCACACAGGATTCACGGAGTACATTGAGAAAGTTCAAAGAAGGTCAGCATATTTTGTATCATCGCGAAATAGGGGAGACAGTATCACAGACATGATATAGGATTTGGGATGGACACCATTAAAATAAAGGCGTTTGTCGTTGCGGCGGATTCTTCTCATGAAATTTCAATCACCAAATTTCTCCTCAAATTGAAAAATTATTTTGTTGACGCCGACCTACATAGGGAGAAACGATAATCATAATAAGATATGGGAAATCAAAGCTCGCACTGAAAGATATAGGTGTTCGTTCTTTCCGCGCGCTGTTCGAGAGTGGAATAATACTGTGTAGGTGGTTCGATGAACCCACTGCCAGTCACTTAGGTGTGATTTACAGAGTATCTATGTAGATGTAGATGAACATGTCAATTTCTTGGCATGTTTTTCTAAGTTCAAATGTTTAAAAAAATATTTAAAATTCGAATACCAAAAAACCTCTCGGTAAGGCTCCCTACATTTAATTATCTTTCATGAAAAAAATCAATGGAATCGGTTAATCTGTCGAAGCTCTAGAGCACTTCTCGAGCTGAAAAATGTTGTTTCGAGAAAAGTAAGTGTAAGTACTAACTAGTAGTACAAAAAAGAAACAGTACTTACATATCACGTATAAAACTAAATACCAAGCGATAAAGCTTTAGTCACAAAATTTTTAAAACAGAATATATTTAAGGCAAGCCATAATGGGCTGCGCACACGCGCCGAGCTACGATAGCATCAGACCAAGACACCCTCGTTAGTAAGCAATTGCGGGCAGGTGAACATTACACCAAGGGTGCCAAGCCGCAAATACAAACAAGCTAGTTAACATTCAAAATAAGGACAGAGGAATGTTACAATGAACATTACTTTGTGCATGAAGTAAAAGGCAATAATTTTATCTGACAGCAGCAGACACGCTAACAACATGAGAGATCATAAATACAGTTTAAATGCTTAAAACGCCGTTTTAGAAATACAAAGGGAAAAAAAATGTTCAAATGTGTGTGAAGCCTTATGGGACTTAACTTCGAAGGTCATCAGTCCCTAAGCTTACACGCTACTTACCCTAAATTATCGTAGGGACAAACACACACACACACACACACACACACACACACACACACACACGCCCATGCCCGAGGGAGGACTCGAACCTCCGCCGGGACCAGCCGCACAGTCTATGACTGCAGCCCCTTAGACCGCTCTGCTAATCCCGCGCGGCAAATACAAAGGGAGATGAGTAACTTAGAGAGCAGCAAAATGGTATAACATGAAATGCAGTTAATTTAAACCATTTAATAAACAAAAGAATTATGAGTCGACATGGGTAGAAAAAATATTTCGGTAACTGAACGAGGGAACACGAAATCATATATCAAGTAACGGCTTTATACCATTGAAGAAGCTTTTATTATTTAATTATAGCTGCTTTTTAAGAATGAGGCCATCATTACGAGAAAGATGTTTAGAAATTTGTAATTCTTTGAGAATATCTAATCTAGGGCCTTTCTTCTCAATGTGGAAAATGTTGATATTGTGAACAGCTTTGGGCACGTGACCTGTAATCAGAAGGTGGTCGTCAAAAGGCGAATTCTGGGTGCTAGTGCCATTTTTTCTTAAAAGATGTGCTTAGTATCTGACTGTAAAGGCACGTCTTGTTTGTCCTATGTATTAAGAAGAGGAAGTGTCGCGAACAATCTTATAGACACCAGAGTTTTTCAAAGGGGAACAAGACGATTTTAAATTATGAATAATTTTTTTTCAAGCTATTATTGGTTGAAGAGCCGACATTAAGTTGTATTTATTACGAAGAAGTCGCTGAATCTGATAGGAGATGGGCTCCAAGAAAGGAAGGGGAAAAGAAACTTTTCGTTTAGTTGGACTCAATTATAGAGATGTCGAGTGTAGTAACTCTTTCAACAGTTTGCTTTTTAAGGATGTCGTCAATTATGGCAGGTCCGTATTCATTATTAACTGCTCTCGTTTTGATCAAATTAATTTCTTCCTCGAATTTTTCTTTCGAGAGTGGAATAGAAGTAGCTCTGTGAATAATAGACTGAAAGAAACCGTTTCTGTGAGATGTGGGTGTTTGTAAGACACAGGTACGATCTGATCGGTATATGTTTCTTTACGAAAAGCATTAAATGAGATTTTATTTTCTTCTACAGTTAGCGTCAGGTCAAGAAAGTTAAATTGGTGTGCCTTGTTTTCAAGTGCACTGGTGAAGGATATTTTCTCGCTAAGTTCATTAAAGAGATTGAAAATACGGGAAATGCTGTCAACAAGTCCTTTGTAGATGACTAAACTATCATCGACATATCTGAAAAAAGAGGGAATGCCCAGCGCTTAAGCTGAGAAACAGCTGAAGAACTTTTCTTTCAGAAAGTTAATGATACCAGCCAACGTATTTCCCGTAGCGAGATCATCGGATTGCTGACACAATTGTTCATTAAGTTCAAAGTAGTTGTTTTTGACTACGACTGTGGTTATATTCATAAAAGCAGTGATTTTTACATTTGAAAGTTATTTTTTGAAATTACATAAATTTTTTTCTACGATCGTAAGCCTTTCTTGCTCGTGTAAAGATTTTTGATGTCTAGTGAAAACAACTCGGTATCTGGGCTGCGTTCTAAATCTTTTATTTTATCGTCTAAGGCGTGACTATTGGGGATGGAATAATTTCTCTGGAAGACGAATGATTTTTTTCAGAGTTTCATGCAGTAATTTGGCTAAATCATGGTACGCGCTGTTCATGCTATTAGAAATCGGGCGTAACGGATGGTTAGGCTTGTGAATTTTGAATTGTAGGAGTCTTTTGACAGGAAAGTAAACTGTGGTGTTGTCCAAAGAATAATGTCGCAGGTTGCAGTTGGTACTTCATGACGGATCTATAGGCTAAAGACAGATGCTGCCAGACGCAGCCACGAATGAGAGTAATCGCGAAGACATGTGAAAGACGTTCCATACGCCGCCGCTGGCTGAAGACTATACGTAAGTCAGAGCGCAGTGAAGACTACATCAACACATCTCAGATCCAGAAGCTCATGTATGTTAGTCAGAACTGTGTGCCAAATTTTAACGTTAATTGTACATTCATGGATAACTGTTCTGTAGCACTAATCAAGTTACTGCAGGTTATAAACAGTATTCTTGTACTCGGCGACATTAAGAAATATTTATTTTTATTTAAGTGGACCTGGAAGCATCTAAGATAAGTATTAGAGATCAAAGTGTTTGTGGTAACCACTCGACCTCCTCCTGAAGTAAATCTAGATTTGCTACGATACATAAAAGAAATGACCAGCAGTGGTACGTGTTACCGTCCACAATGCATGCATGGTAGCTTGCGGAGTATGTATTTAGCTGTGGATTACCCATAACGTACAGACACAAAACACAGTGGAAGACTACTTATAATTTTATAGATAAGACATTTAAAATATAGTGATTACATGGTCTGGGTGAAAGGAATGAAAGAGGAAGGTATCTGGTAGAATATTGTGAACAGTATAATTTAATCATTTTTTATCAATTTGTTTAGGAATCATGTAAGAAGGGTAGACACATGGAAAAGACGTGGGGACACTGAAAGGTTTCAGATTGATTGTATAATAGCGAAGTAGAGCTTTCGAAACGATATTTTAAACTGTAAGACATTTCCATTGCCAGATTTATGCTCTTATTGTAATTTACTGGTTATTGTCGGCAGATTAAAATGGAAGACATAGCAAAAACTCAGGAAATTAAGGAGATGGGACTTGGATAGCTTGTAGAAACCAGATGTTGTTTGTGAGTTTCCGATGGAGCATCAAGCGATGGTTGACTAGACCAGGGGATAGAAATACATTAGAAGACGAATATCTACGTGTATTTCATATTGTTGTTGGCCTCAAAGATAGATGGATCAAGTCATACCTTTTTGTTGCCAAATGGAAGAACATTATGAGATAACTAATTGTTTATAAATAAAGATATCGTTACTTAACATGATGCTGTGAAAGTAAAATATATGAAAATCACTAGCAAGTTTAACTTAGAACAGCAAGTAGACTCAAATCTAGATATTTACGTTTCGAAGGCAATTGTCTTAGCAACAATACTATCAAAGTACTCCTCATGATTAAGCTAATAACGTCAATATGACAGTGCCTTTCTTCTACTATTCCAGATTTCACTGACCTTCCGTCCCTTTGCTAGTTTAATATATGAGAAAAAATGATTGTCAAAGAGTCGAAATGCTTTATGCCGTAGCTATTTATAGATTGAATCTATCCTTCTGCAGCAAGGTGTAACTTTGCATGAAACGATGACAGAATGGCATGCTAAGAGCTGAGTTTCAGTATTTAATTGCCACAGAAACATTGTCTCGGCGTAGAACTTTGACTGTGTTTGCAGGTTCGCTGCCGACACGCTCGCCATGAGGACTGCTGTGGCTCTGTTCCTGGTTCTGACTGTGGCGGCTAGAGTGACTCATTCCGCCAGGATTCTAGGTGTCATCCCGACGCCCTCCATCAGCCACCAGCTGCCTTTCAGACTCATAGTGCTCGAACTCATCAGGAGAGGGCATCAGGTGACACTCATAACAACAGACCCGATAAGAGTAAGTCGATATCATCATCATCGTCAGCCAATTCATTCACTTGATGATATGTCCTCAGCATGCAATGTGGACCCCATCCGGTACTTCGATTTATGCCGATCTTCAGCTTACTGTTACCAATTGTATCCATCTGTCTTGAGTGAATCTCTGTTCCATTTCTCTGATGATCTTCCCCTTAGTCTTTTTTGGTAAACTGGTCTCTAATCTAGTATTTGTTTTGACCATCTACTCTCATTTCCCTAAATACATGACCAGGCCACTGCCATTTCTAGGCATTTACTCTTTCCATTATGTTACTGACCTTTCTTGTACATCTGATATCTACTGCTTCCTTTCTGTCGTTCTTTGTGTGACCAAATACTAATCTTCTTACATTTCCTTGAGCAATTGTGAGTTTTCTAACAATGAGCTCGTTTAGTGCTCGTGTCTTGCCGCCGTAAGCTGTTATTGGTCGAAAACTGTTAACATAGCTCAGTCGACATGTTAAACTTGTAATATGGATGGTATCCTCCGTAAGCTTGCCAGCCTAATTTAATATTTCACAATATTTCTGGTTTTAACTCTAGGTTCGTACGAATGGCGCACAAAATGTGTCACGATTTTGTTTTAAAAGCTTTACTGTCAAGACAAATTCAAAGGAACATGTACTGTCATGGAAAACACTTTGTGGAGGATTGCTGTAACTCAGCACATGTCCGTATGCCCACCAGTTTGATTCCTAGTTTCGTTAGTTCGAAGAGTGATGTTAGCAATAACTCTACGGCACATGACTTCCGTGACTTCACTGCAAGCTTGAAGAATAAGGCGCTGAGGTCTATGTGGACTGCCGGGAAAATTATTTGCTTTGGTTGCCCCAAACAAAGAGGTCATATGGGTTGAGGTCTGGACTATCGGGGGGACAAAATTGTCCATCAATGACACGACCTGGAAATCTGAGTGAAATGACCCGCAAATCGAAACGCTCGTGTAAGAAATTCAAATCCATTTGCTGTGTTCCAGTGTATCTGATGACTGCCTGCCTGGAGGTATTGCAGGCCAGTCACGGAGGCCACGCCTGCCGGTCGAATGGGTCCCGCGGGACTGCACTATGCTCCCCCCCCCCCTCTCCCTTTTTCGAGGGTCTTAGCCTGAAGGCCAGCCTTGTCGGATAGTGTCACTAGAGCAGTGAAACAGGCATCACGAATGTAACAGTGAAGGTTATGAATGTCACAGTGGCAAGAGCGAATTATTCAATTCCACAACGAATATTTATTTACAATTTGTGTGGGTGTACAGAATCTGCTAGTACTATTCGGAGATTGCTGAACAGAAGTTTCCGGGTGTTCAAGTTCTGAGTGGTGATGCAGTTCACAAATTAGTGAATAAATTTTGTGAAACAGGAAGTATTCAAGACAATAGCCTAAACGACAACTTACAGTGCTCACAAAGGCTTGACTCGACATTGCACATCGCCTGGAAAATTCGCCTAAAACTCTCTTAGACGTCTTTTGCAGTGAACTCAAACATCATGCACCTCTGTACAAAGAGGTATTAGCTGCTTGTGCTAAGGCCCGATAGAGCATGAGCAGTACAAGAACTTTGACCTGGTGATTCTGCACACAGGTTTAAGTTTTGTGAATGGGTTTTAAAACAAGTGCACGATGGTGAAATCGACCGTTACCTCATTCTGTTTTCAGATGAGGCTTGATTCCATTTACTGGGTATTTTAATTCCCAAAACTATCGACATTGGAGTGCAGATAGACCTATTGTGCTTCATGAGGAATCCCTTGATGATGAGAAAATAGCGGTGTGATGATGATGATGAAGTCCCATACTCCTCGACAGAGTGTAGGGGAACGATGCGGGGAACCCACACCACCGTACTAGGCAAGATCCTAGTGGAGGTTGTTTGTAATTGCCTTCCGCCAACTGTAATGGGGATGAATGTGGTGTGCAGTTGATGGTGACAGAATAATAGGCCCAATTTTTTTTAATGACACAGTTACAAGTGAAAGATATGTGCAAAACATTTTGCGAGCGTTTTGCAATGAAGTGAGTGAAAGAGAACGAAGCTTTGCATTTCAACAGGATTCGATGAGGGCTCATATTGTGGCCAATGTTTCTGTGCTTCCAATTCACCATGTGTTCGATGAAAGAGTGATTAGTAACAATATCTGGCCCACTAGAAGCGGACGATTTTTATTTGTGGTGTGCACTGAAGGACAAAGTGTACACAACAAATCTTCACACGATAGAGGAGCTCAAGGATAATATCTAAGAATCAATTAATTCACTATCTCAGAGAGAATTACATGTGTGAATAATAATTTCTTGTGTGGATGTCAGAAATGCGTGAAAAATAATGGCAGGCAGTTGCAGCATCTTCTTGGGGGACACGGGTGAGTACAAAATTTATTTGATCATATTTTAAATGTAGTCATGTGGTACCGCAGCAGTAGACAGGCGACACGGCATCTGATCTCCAGGCAACGGAGCGCTCGCGCTGCTCTGCATCTACTGCGCCACACAGACGGTCATCAGATAAATGGAGCAAGCTCTACATAAGATGGCCATTTGACTAATGCAGGACTGCAGCTCCAAAGTGTACGAAGTCGCTATGTTGACTTGTTTTCCAGCAGTTTTGTTTGTGGTGTATAAAAGTGAATAAAGTCAGTATTATTGCTGTGTTTAGAATTGAATAATGCGACATGAAGTTGCTAATCAGCCAAGAGTATTTTTTACTTAAATTTAAAATGCATTAATTTTATAATATGTCGAATTTAGCAAATGGTGGCCAAGTTATAAGTTACTGTGTTGATTAAGGTACCGGTAAGATGATACAGGTTTTAAATAACCAAACAGAGCAGAAATCGTGGTCTTTCGTCGTCATATTGCATCGCCACGCGCTGCTTGGTGCCCAACAATTCGAAATTTAGATTACAGAACTATTCGTACCAGTGAACTTAAAATCACAGTTATATTATCAGTGACTGAAGATTTCTAGCAACGGTAAACTGGTTACTGTTTAAATACTTCTGTGCTGCAGATTTTTAAAATTATTTTATTGCTCCATTCCAAGCCCTAGTTCGCGCTTGTTATTGACTGCAAATGCTCTGCTTCCCCGTCAAAGTATTTATTGTATGCTATCTTGGCACTGTATTGCATTCAGTTAACAAATTTTATGTGAGACCACTATTCGAATAAATTTGTGTGTTTACTTGAATAAACAGATATTCCAAGAGTAACCCATCTATTATTGGCCACATTATCATGCTATAGGATTGTTTCGTGGTATTTATCCTTCAATGATTTATATTCATTATCATTTATTCCATTAATTCTTTGCTAAAATTTTTGCTAATTAATGTGCTTCGCGAGTGAACCATACTTATAAAAGGGCTTAAAGCAACAGTGCATGACTGAACCACTTTTGATTAAGCGAGCTACTCTGAAACTCTAGGTCGTGTACTTGCCTTAAATTGGTGAAGCTGATATAGTTGATCACGACAGCAATAAAACCTAACTGGCAGGCAGAGTTGCAAGGATCACCAACCTGTCGTTGAAGCAGGCGATTATATTCCTGACGCTTGAGTCAATATGTGTGACAGTAAGGTGATATCAAGTAAAGTCAAATTAGACGCACATTCGATTCTCAGAGTGGGAGCTGATTCAGTGTCACAATATCTCAAGTCTACAAAACGAGATAGCAGTAAATACCGTATGGAATAAAGAACTATAAGTTAATCCTTGATTAGGCCCAGCGGATCATGTTTGCTTCTGACTGCCAATTGCTTTTGCCGGACCTCCACAACTGTTGCACGAGGCATAGTGAATCCTACTACACTCTTCCAACCAAGGAAAAATGCTTGTAAGTACTGAGGACTGGACTCTATTGCACTGTTCAGAGGTTGAGGTAGAAGCTTATTACATGACATTTTCGCTCCTAGAAATACTGTACATACCCATATCCATTACTGAGAAATTATTTAGATTGTTACCAATGGTGGGAGACCATCATACAAGCACGTAACCTTAACACACAATATTTTGCGTGATACATACAGAGTGTTCCTGTAAGAGCATGCAAAAATGTAACAGTACATAGAGGATGATCCACTGAACAATTTGAGGTAGGGAACATGGGGTCGGAGAAGCCAGCTTAAGGAGATGCCAGGAAAAAAATCACATTACCGTCTACTTTTTTATTTACATTAGTTAATTGCAAATAATATCATTGACACAATGAATGTACAGTTTGTACCGTATCTTGTAAAATGTGCTGAAACTGATGGCCATTAACCTCAACGCAAGCATGACATCGGCGAGCAAGATTCTGATGCACCCTGACAAATATCCCTTGTGTGTTTCGAATCACATCACAGGCAGCTGCAATTCTGGCAACTAGTTCCATGTCTGATGTCTCATACACAAGTGACTCTAGATATCCCCATAGGAAATGATCAAGGGGATTCAGGTCAGGTGACCTCGCAGGCCATGGAATAGAATCACCTCTTCCAATTCAGCGAGCAGGAAATACTGTACCGGTACTGATCCATCGTATTGTACTGTACGTCTCTGAACAGCACTGATTAATGAATGGGTCTGTAGTTGATTAGTAGCACGTTCTGTCATGGGAAAATGGAAGTACGACTCAACAGAGTCATCTTATGGACAAGTAAAGTAAACAAAATCTGCATCATCAGCACTGTTTAATGAATGGGTCTGTAGTTGATTAGTAGCACGTTCTGTCATGGGAAAATGGAAGTATGACTCAACAGAGTCATCTTATGGACAAGTAAAGTAAACAAAACCTGCAACTCCTTGGTAATCAGGCTCGTCCGCCTCCTTTCCTTGCAGGAAATAAAGAAGGTATATATAAATAAACAGCACAGTTTGTGTAAACTTGTACCCACATTAGTTGTAAATAAGCTGGAAAACAGTAATATTAGACAAAGCGGTAGACAAGTTTACTTCCACATCTCCTTAATCTGGCTTCTCCGACTCCAGACTGCCTATCTCAAACTGTTCAGTGGAGCAATCTCTATGTCTTGTTACATCTGTGCACGCTCTTTTGGAAACACTGTGTATGTAGAGATAGTGGCCCCGAACGATGATATACCTGAGTGCAACTCGTTCTATGTTACTGTAAGCTAAGCCAAATAAAGTAGAATTATGGCCAGTAGGTCATATATTTTACAAATATAATATTCAATAATTTTTTAATGCTGGATAAAAACAGCCCACCCTTTGCACACATTCTATTGTAATGACCTGCATTCGATACCAACGAAGGGATCTTCAACTGAATAAGTTACAGGTGCTCATAATTTTTTAAAATAAAAACGGGAGAATAACAACCATTTAAAAAACCTTAAGCAATATTAGAAGTATTAAAAATAGCTAAAGTATTATTTACATTAAATAACGTTGCATGGAGATGTAACAAAAACATATGAGCTAATGTGCTCAATTCAGATAAGTAAAAGTTATCTTGTAAAGCCAACATTAAAAGCATGAGTGTAGCAAGCCTCCAGGACTGACATTAGACTGAAAGATTTGTCAACTGATTTTGCCGCTAAATGGAAACAGCACAGTTCAAACCACCTATGGGGCATGAAAAACACAGAGTGGCACACATTATGAAAACAGTTACTTTACGAATGGAAACAGTTATAAGAAGAGACCAAGTTTAACAACAGAAGTATAAAGATAGGTAATAAACGAAATAAACAGAAAATGCTGAAAAATGAAGCAGCAGTTATACGTGCCACCTGTCCAGTGCAGTCAACATTAAAGTGCTTCAAGTAACAGTATTAACATAGTAGGAGTAATAGCAACGGGATACCATAAAAACAGTTAAAAGAGGAGGAAAGTGATGTTTGAGAACTATGTGTAACGACCTACAACCAAAGAACGGCAGTATGTCAAATAGTATTAACATAGTAGGAGTAATAGCAACGGGATACCATAAAAACAGTTAAAAGAGGAGGAAAGTGATGTTTGAGAACTATGTGTAACGACCTACAGCCAAAGAACGGCAGTATATCAAATAGTTGCGAATAGCGGTTGAAGGCCTTTGAAGAAAGTTTCGTTATGCAGTTACAGCCATTAATTGAGACCGACTGTCAGTAACACACAGATGCTTAAAAGTTTCCAGTTCTACATGAAACCTATAACCTTTCCTTTCTTTATGGAAGATAGTAACCTCATCTACTCCCTTAAGTTTCTGGCCTGTAAAAAGCATGTGATCCGTGAAGGACGAATTATGCACATTGGTATTCTTTCTTTCTGATGAACGTTCCTTAAATCTGATACTGATGACTGTTCCAGTCTGTCTTATGTAACAAACTGGGCAAGTGTCACAGGTGACATTATAAACCCTTGAATTACACAAAGGAATATTCGAAGATGTCAAATTTTGAATTAGGTTTTTCTGCAAACTGCTATTTATGGAAAAATCAACTTTGCATCCATATCCTTTTTCTAGCAGACATGGAATTCTATAGAAAATAGTCCCTAAGAACAGTTTTGTGAAAATTCCTCATTGTCATTATTAGCAATATTGGCTAAAGTAGTAACTCTGTTGCTAGTTTTCTCTTCGAAAATGTTATAGGAAACGTATTAACTGCTATGGTTCTTATTAAATTAATTTTAACTTTACATTCTTTGGTTAGTCTTCAAGATTGTAGTATTCAATAATTATAGACTGCAGCAGCCAGCTGGTCAGTAAACGGAGAAGAGGTGCTTTCATTATTGAGTCGGTTAGTCTCCAAAGAATTCACATACTGTCTGAAACACCTGTATTACTTCCTGTTCCTGTAGAGTTGTGGGGGGGGGGGGGGGGAGTGTGGAAAGTGTCCCCATGCAATGCAAACTATATGCCCAATCCGACTGCGTCTCAATCTCTGCACGAATGGAGTTGCTGATGTGATAACTTTTGGAGACTGCCTGAACAATGCCGCTCGCATTGTTCCTAATTCGTCAGCTGGCACTATGGTCTGTCATCTTGGTTCATCAGTGGCTACCTGCTATTAGCTGTAGAAGATGGTAGATAGCATAGTGTAGTATCAGCAGGGTGCTGATAGAGTATCTCACAGTAACAGTAGCAGGACGTTATGGTTACTGGAGTGGTCTCCATGGGCGTGGACAATATGGAAGAGAAGAGCTTCCGTGTTTGGGTGTGCCAATGACCAGAACGCGAGTGAGTTTCCCGATTGGTTGGTGCACCAACGTGGACAGCCAATTTTGCCTCCCAAGAACGGTGTACCACACTCAGCCATGTAACACGAAGTACGAACTAGGCACGGCGGTTATCGCTGAAACAACCGGTTTTCGGTTATATCGGTGTTTTTGAGCTTAAGTTTAACCTCACTATGAAAGCGGCACGAAATAACCGGTTTTTGAAATAATCGATTTTCGTTATTTTATTACTACTATTTTACGTAAATAACGTGCACTGAACAAAGACTGAAAAATTCTAAGACATCTTCACACTTTTGCTTTCGAAGGTTCGAGATACGTAGAATGTTAATACAAAATAAAACAATGAAAGAAAAATTAGTCTGTTCACTGTTACCGACTTGTCTCGAAAGATAATGATTGAGTGACTAAACTATTTGGGCATTACGAACACTCAGCGCTAAAGCATAAAGACAACTCTATTTTTCTTGTTAAGTTATCCTTTTACAAGGGCTAGTTGCACCGTCTAATAGACCACATCACACGGCAACAGGTACATCACTGTCTCAGCAATAGTGTACTGATTCTTAAGTGTTCACTGCTCCTTTCTACCTATCGGTTTTTCCTATTGTCTTTGATAATCGAATATTTAAAAACAACGGAAAATTTGTCAATAAACATTAATCATCCAGAATGAAATTTTCACTGCAGCGGAGTGTTCGCTAACGTGAAGCTCTCTGAAAAATTAAAACTTCGTGCTGGACTGAGTATCGGATGTGTTACCTTTGCCTTTTGCAGACAAGTGCTCTACCCACTGAGCTACCCAAGCACGACTCACGACCCCTCCTCATACTTGTCCCCTACCATACGAACTTCACAGAAACTCTCCTCCAGAACTTGCAGGACTGGCACCATTGTGGAGAAACGGCTTAGCTACAACCTTGGAGAATGAAATCTTGATTCTTCAGCAGAATGTGCGCTGGTATAAAGCTTACTGGCAGATTAAAACCGTGTGCTGGACCGAAATTCGAATGTGGAGCCTTTGCCTTTTGCAAGTGCTCTAAAGATTGAGCTACCCAAGCTTGGCGCACGACCCTCCCTCATAGCTTCACTTCTGCCAATACCTTATCTCCGACCTTCCAAACTACACAGAAGGTCTCCTGCGAAAACTACAGGACGACTTCCGGCAGAAAGACAATTTTAAGCTTCCAGGGAGTTTCATGTCAGTGCACACTTCACTTCAGAGTGAAAATTTCATTCTGTTTACATCCCCCAGGCTGTGGTTAAACCTTGTCTCCACAACATCCTTTCTTCCACAAGTGCTAGCCCTGGTTCAAATAGGTCAAATGGTTCTAAGCACTACGGGACTTAACATCTGAGATCATCAGTCCCCTAGACTTAGAACTACTTAAACCTAACTAACCTAAGGACATCACACACACCCGTACCCGAGGCAGGATTCGAACCTGCGACCGCAGCAGCAGCGCGGTTCCAGACTGAAGTGCCTAGAACCGCTCGGCCACAACGCCCGGCCTGCTAGTCCTGCAAGTTTCACAGGAGAACTTCTGCGAAGTTTCGAAGGTAGGAGATGAGGTACCAGCGGACATAAAGCTGTGAGGACGAGTCGTCAGTCGCTCTTAGATAGCTCAGCTGGTACAGTTTGCCTTAGGCAGTGCAGTCGTGCAGATGTGCTGTTTGTGTCCTCAATGTGGAGCGAGCGCTCGTGTTGTTTACTCAGTAATCGGCCATTTCGTGTGCGCCGACCTAGGCATATAGTTGAATACAGAAAACAGAAGCTCAGATTTATGTTCCAAAACAATATGCACGACCAAAAGCACTTGAAGTAGAACGACTTTTGGAAGAAGAGATCAAAATCTCAGCAGCATACATTTATCCTTAATGAGTAGTATAGTATATGTAAAGATAATTAACAACGCAGCTTGGGAACAGATCCTTTGGGAAACGAAACAAGACCTTAATTTTTGCAACGCTGAGGCGACTTTTGGAAGTAGAGATCAAAATCTCAGCAGCATACATTTATCCTTAATGAGTAGTATAGTATATGTAAAGATAATTAACAACGCAGCTTGGGAACAGATCCTCTGGGAAACGAAACAAGAACTTAATTTTTGCCACGCTGAGGCCAATGAGGATACTATAGACGTCGATGGTGCTGGTTTGGGACTCCGCACAATCACCATATTTGTACTTCTATTGGACTCCCAGTAGAAGACGTCGAGTTGGCACTTTGCCTGTACGTCACAGTGCATAGTCATGTTAAGGAAATATGGACGCAATTCCGAACATATCCTGTCCTGAACGGAGTCCGACAGGTCTGAACTTGTTCTCACATATCTGTGTATTGAAGTGCCATCGTCATTTACCTCAGACAACCAAAATCCTGTTCTAGATGTGAGAAGGAGTGGCACCTCTGATCCGAATGCATCCAATGCTGGAAGACGCAGCTGCTGCTTACACACACGGCCGTGGCTTACGTTGCCACCCTCACGACTGCTGCCACTTCACCATAGCATCTGACACCCTCCTATGATGTAACACAGCATCCTCCGATGCAGTGGCAATATGAAACGTCCGTTATCCGTGTTGCAGACTCCACTCTGGCAGCACCGTCCCCAAAGACAGATGACAAGGTTCATGACGATTGAATGGTGATAGACTCACTGATCTTGCTAGCTGTGGCTTTTGTGCAAGAGCATCGTGAGTCAAGTCTTCACCTACCACAGATGGACACACCCAAAATCAACGATACCCTAAGCGCTGTAAGCAGAGGCGCAGAGCAACTTCAGAAAGACTTGGGATCATCTGCTGGAGGATGAGGTCTCCTTCTGCCACGATACGCTCCCATGGAGGCAGCCACCACTGGCTGCTGTCTGGGAACGCAGAATGGGAACGAGGAAATTATGTATTACCCACAGCTGAGCGATTAGCCATCAGTCTACGAGATGGGTACTGCCTCCACCCCCTCCCCGCACGCAACCATCTTGTGCCCTGAGGAGACGATGAAAGATGGTCTTGCTGTACGTTCAGCAACGTTGGAGGAGGACGTTACACTGTAGGGGCCCGTGCCAGTGGTGTGGGCACTTTAGGAACAGGTCCAGCCGAATTTGAAAAAAAATGCAGCTTGATGCTCAACAGACATTTCTGACCTAATGAGTTACGTAGCACCTGCAGTTCGATGACAGGTTCATCGTATCACTACAGTTAACCTCAATTTGACTGGAACAATGGTCAGGCTCCATATGCTGCAAATAGATGCTTCCGCTTTATTGCAAGAAGTTCCCATAGCTTCCCTTCATGACTTCTATGGTTATGTGACATGACATCGATGGATTGGACTGGCAGCAGTTCGTGATACTAGTGCAGGATGGTACTGAAATCGAAGATGTGACCTACCTCCCTACAGCTAGGAGGATGGCGATTGTGGCACTGGGCACACATATTATTAACGTTTACTTCCATCAGGAACCAACAAACGCTGCGAGAGATTTCAGTTCTACTTGGAGGAAATCATCTCTGTTTCTTGGCTGTTAGGATTAATATACTTCGGTGGCGATTTTAACAGTTTTTTCCACCGCAATAACTGGATCCATTATTTTTCGACTTGTCAAGAACTTCGGATACTGGTGCGGGACCTGCTTCTCATCGTTACTAAGGGGGAAGTACAAGGCGACCACCATGGACACACATATCTCACCAGTCACTGCCTTTCATCTTGATCGCATCTACGTTTCACACGATCTTGCTCCAGGAGTGTTGAACGCCGAGCGATGGCCACTTGCCTTCTCTGACTGTAGAGCCTTCATATGATATGTGTGGTCACCATGTGATCTGTAAGATGAACGCAACACATTCCAGGACCCAGAATTCCGTCAGATTATCACCGTCATATAGGCGGACCGCCAACGACGTCTTCATTGATAGTTCGACATTGGCAAGGTGGATGGAATATGCAAAACAGGCATTCTGGAGGATGCTAATACAATATGGAAAGGACGTAGTTGCATGGCATCGTCTTACTTTGTTGGGCTTTTATTACACGTTACTTCACGAACTAGAATCCCAACCGTTGTCACCAGACCGACAGATGGTAAGCCGCCGTATTAAATCCACAATATTTTCTCTTGCATGGCGAAAATTGGAAGAGGTTGTGTGGTCGCGGTGTCATGACCGACCGAGCGGCGAAACCCCATCTTTGGGCAACGTCGTGCTCGATAGCCGTTGACGCCAACAACAATCAATCATAGACCTCCCTTTATCGGATGGTCGATCCTTAGCGATCCAGGCGGCCATTGAGAAAACCACTGCAGACCATTATACGATTTTACCAGGAAAAGAATATATTGGTGGGGGATGATAACGACATTTTACAGCACATGTCACGCACGCTTAGCGTCACAGCAGCATCATCGCATTTAGCTGAGATTACGCAGGAGGACATAGAAAACGAGTTAGACAAGATGTCATGTTGGATCGCCATGCACCGACAGAGATGATGTCCCCCAGTTTCAGCCGCCTTCGTCGATGGACTACTCATTCCTATACACAGGTACTCAAGAGGACGAACGATCGAGGACTACCGCCTGATTACAATGTTAAATTCGGACTACAAGATCTTTGCTTGGCTTCTGGCGGCGCGAGTAAAGAGTGTACTACCACTAATCTTTTCAATGGAGCAAACGACACAGGGAGAAGAGACCAAGATGCAAACGGCCACGAGCGAATGTAGAAATTTGATACCTATCACCACATCCTATACCTTCTAGCTGCTGTGATCTTAACTGATTCAACCATGCTTTCGACAGAGTGCATCATAATTTTCTTACCTCAGTTCTGGCTTCTCACATGACTACTTCGACGTAGTTTTGCACCTTTCACAACATGGAGCATCATCCAATATACTGGTAAATGGACGTACAATGGGTCCCTTACAGACCTGGCGTCCGGTTCGATAAGGATGCCCATTCTGCATAACCTTTTAAGCGATCGGACTGGTACTGACCATAGGAGGGCTGAAACACAGACTCTCGGTGATTAGGTTGAGGAGCCACACTATCCACTGCAGAGTGTATGCTGCAAAACTTCTACTGCTGGCCCAATCAGCTGATGAGGTGCACACCGAGCTTGAATGGATCAAGTCATGTGGACTGGCGGCGAGAAGTCACATGAACGTTGCCAAGTCGGTGGTGATGCATATTGGAAGGAGCCTCCAGGAGGACTGCATAGCTCCTATCCCACAGGTGGATGTGAGTAGATATTTGGGAATTACCTTCACACAGGACATGCAATGTACGGCTATCATGGTCTGTAGACGACTACTGCAGGAGATCTGCACAGAAGTCCACCAGAATCAACTCTGACGCACAGAACTACTACAGCGTCTTGAGCACCTTAGTTTTCACGTGGTGAACAAGCAGACATACATGGCTCAGGTTGTCCTACTACCGACAGCGATGACATGCAGACTGAAGGCGGTGTTTGGATTAGAAGTGAGCTTCCTATTTAAATTCCGCTGACACACGCTCACCCTTTCACTCTCCCTCTGTGTGAAGGTCGACTGGAACTTAGAAATGTAGAGCGAGTGGTGCAGCCCTATATTTGCACACTGGAGAAATTGTGGACCCATTGACAAGCTTCACTTCCCATAGAATGTCCTATGCCTGGAGGATACTTCCAAACCGCGAAGACTCTCTCACATGGTTTAAAGACACATCGATGCACTACTTGTTCCGTCACAAGGAGGAGACCTCAGCTATTAGTAAAACATAAAAATACTGTTATAACCAAGGCCTTACAATTGTGAAAAATTTCTGTTATTTTGAGCTAAAATACTGGTATCGGTTTTTACAGACAGGTTGACTTTTCCCATCCCTGACAAGGAACAGCGCTTGTACAAAGATGCTAACCAACAGAGATTGAAGACGAGTGTCATGCCTTGTCAAATGGCAATCACTTTTAAACCAGGCAAAAATTTGTACAGCTAAGGAATTCAGGTTCATCTCATCCGGAGTGCAAAGGAGCTTTGCAATGGTACAATGGACATTTGGAGTGGGTATCTCGCAAGAGGCCCTTAATTGCAGCAATACAAAAAGCTCCACGTTTTCTATGGGACGGACAAGACAGAATGGACAGTTGCTGACTGACATGTAGTGTGCTGCTACTTCCTCTCCTTGTATCTTGGGCGTAAGCATGGCTATGTTGCCGACTGGCAAGGATCGCTATTTCGGGTAATATCTTTGCATACCAGCAGAAAGCGGAGCCCGTCTTCTTGGAAAAATGTTAGACAGCGAGAAGATACAATATTCTAAACGTAAACTTGAACATCATTCGGTGATTAGGCCTTAGACCTGCTGTAACTACCCGACTACGGCCTACAAGGTAGCAAGAGGAGCGGTCTATGACTGTGGGACATGTGATCGAAATGTCACCAGTCCCTCCAGCCGTAATTTCCATTAGACGAATCCTGATAATTTCACTGCTTTTTTATCCTAGCAGCTTCTCATTTGGCATCACAAGGGCAGAATGGATCCCGTACAAGACGTTCCTAACTGAGACAAAATCCGAGTAGGTGCCGCGAATTGAACTTGGTTTGTAGTTCCTTTGCCTTTGTGATGTAATAGTTGCAAGTATATTTCTTCTTCTGTGAAACTAAGTGTTCTGACGCTCTTAAAACAAAGATATACTTTATACTCATAAAAAGGATATTCTTCTTGTAGTTAAAATTAATTTCATAAGAACAAATAATTACTGACTCCTGTGCCGTTGCAGGGTAAACAAATTGGGCACTTTTCCCGGCGAGTAATGTGGCCACTATTCCCGATCGGACAGCAGCTGGCTTTAGTGGTTCACAGATGAAACTATCAGACAGGAACAAACAAAAAGGAACTACGTTTGTAGCCCAAAAGACTTTGTTGAAACAAGTGGTATGGTAAAAAGGTATTACTCTAAATATAAGTGTGGCAACAAGACTAGTATAACTTGCTTACATCACATTAGATGACTAAAAATCAGAAAAGTTTTTACTAAAATATAACGGAACAAACTTCCTGTGTCAAACTCACTGACAAAAATGATGGTGTATATTGGAACTAATTTGACCACTTCTCGATAGGCAGCAGCACTATTCAGGGCAAAACATATGCAATGGCCACTTTTACCGTCCGGGGTACGTTACCCTACCTTTCCTTCCAACTGTAAAAAATCGGACGAAATTATCTTTTTATTTCGTGCAATGTAGTAATTTTTTGTGCTCCACTTCCAGGTAATACCAGTAATCAAGACTCATTTCGATTTCCTTGTTAAGTGAGTAGATGATATAACTGGCTGGGCAACAGAGAAATGGGTTGTGTTTCGTTATTAAATAAAAGGACTTGTGCAGGAATAGAATCTCTTCTTAACTGTACGTGGACGGCGAGGTAAGCGTTAAGATTGCAAATTTTGTCACGTCCATTGCCAAATTTCAGCTTCTCACAACATATAAAAAAACCACGCAGCCACACCTCGAGGCTAACCCTGCTCTGCTACTGAACTGATCAACGGGTTATGGTTAATTGCCCATATTTTTTCCAGTCCTTGCAGCTATATTCAGTTTCAACATTGCTTGTAAGTTGTCAGCATATTGCATTGTACACTGTGATGACAAAATCATGGGATAGCGAACCGTATATACACATGTGGCGGTTGTCTCTCTTACACAAGGTATTAAAGGACAGTGCACTGGCAGAGCTGTCATTTGTACTCGGGTGGTTCATGTGAAAACGTTGCCGACGTGGTTATGGCCGCACGACGGGAATTAACAGGATTCGGACGCGGAATGGTAGTTGGAGCAAGCTGCAATGGCAATTCCATTTCCGAAATAGTTGGGGAATTCAATATTCCGAGATACACAGGGTCAAGAATGTGCCGAGCATAACAAATTTCGGGCATTACCCCTCAAGTTGGACAGCGCAGTGGCCGATGATCTTCACTTAACGACCGTGTGCACCGGCGTTTGCATAGGGTTGTCAGTTCTAGCAGACTAACAGACTGCGTGAAATAACACCAGAGATAAATGTGAAACGTAAGACGAACGTTTTCGTTAGGACAGTGTGGTGAAATGTGACGATAATGGGTTACGGAAGCAGACAACCCATGAGAGTGCCTTTGCTAACTGCACATCGTCTGCTGCTCCTCTCCTGTGCTTGTGACCATATCAGTTGGACGCTAGATGACTGGGAAACTGTGACCTGATCACAAGAGTCCCATTACAGTTGGTATCAGCTGATGACAGGGTTCGAGTGTGGTGCAGACCGCAAGAAGCCATGGACCCAAGTTGTTAACAAGGCACTGTGCAAGCTGGTGGTTGTACCATAATGATCCATAACGAGATTTTCTCTCTGCAGCGGAGTGTGCGCTGATATAAAACTTGCTGGCAGATTAAAACTGTGTGTCGGACCGAGATTGAACTCGGGACCTTTGCCTTTCGCGGGAAAGTGCTCTACCAACTGAGCTACCCAAGCACGACTCACGACCCGTCCTCACAGCTTTACTTCTGCTAGTACCTCGTCTCCTACCTTCCAAACTTTACAGAAGCTCTCCTGCGAACCTTGCAGAACTAGCATACCTGAAAAAAGATATTGCGGAGACAGTTTTAATCTGCCAGTAAGTTTCATATCAGGGCACACTCCGCTGCAGAGTGAAAATCTCATTGTGGAAACATCCCCCAGGCTGTGGCTAAGCCATGTCTCCGCAATATCCTTTCTTTCAGGAGCGCTAGTTCTGCAAGGTTCACACAAGAGCTTCTGTAAAGTTTGGAAGGTAGGAGACGAGGTACTGACAGAAGTGAAGCTGTGAGAACGGGGCGTGACTCGTGCTTGGGTAGCTCAGTTGGTAGAGCACTTGCCCGCGAAAGGCAAAGGTCCTCAGTTCGAATCTCGGTCCGGCACACAGTTTTAATCTGCCAGGAAGTTCCATAATGATGTTGGCATCATTTACATGGAATGGACTGGGTCCTCTAGTTCAACTGAACCGATCATTGGAAGTACCAATGTTAGGCTTCTTGGAGGCTATTTGCAGCCATTCATGGACTTCGTGTTGCCAAACAACGTTTGGAGCTTTTATGAATGACAATGCGCCCCGTCACAGGGACATAATAATTCGCGGTTGGTTTGAAGAACATACTGGATAATTCGAGCGATTGATTTTTCCACCCTGATCGCCTGAGACGAATCCCGTCGAATATTTATGGGACATAATCAGAGGTCAGTTTGCGCACAAAATCCTGTACCTGCAGCATTTTTGCAATTGTGGCGGCATGGCTCAAAATTCCTGCAGTGGTCTTCGAATGACCTGTTTTAACCATGTCACATCGAGCTGCTGCACTACGTGGGCAGAAGGAGGTCCAACAGGATATTAGGAGGAACTTTCTTCCCAGGATAAAATTCAGGCATCTGTTGCAAATAAACTTTATTATATTTTACCGGTTTCTACAAATTAATATGCCATCTTCAGAAGCCATCAAAATTAGGGATGATATGAATCCTTAGACTTTGGCTGTATATTTACGTGATGTATGAAAAGTATATTACAGAAACATACTTTGTTTTGGTTTTGCAGATGTCAATATCTTCTTCATTGAAGCATAATGTCGTGGTATGTCCAGAAATATACATACTGTATGTGATTATTTTAAACACTGATTGACAATTTACAGTAACTGAATGACATCTACGTGTCTACGAGTATTGTGCTAGCAGTAAATATAACTGAGGTATATAAAGAAGTTATGCATATGCATTTGAAAGAACATGACATGTAGTTCTAATATATCAAAGGAATGGACTAATTTTCACGTTTTATGAGAGATACTATGCAACCAAAATAGTTGTGTTTTTAATGCAAATTGATCATTCAACAAACCTTTTGAATTTACGTGAGAATGTTTATATTTTTCAAATTCTTCGAATAGACTCATTTTGTAGCCCTTGTCAACTATTTGTAAAATTTGTATGTTAAGCATAGGTGGCGGAGGAAATGTGTGCTTCTCTGTTTTGAGATGTTCTGCAAAAGTTGAGTTATATGAATTCTTGCCATTTTAGTTGAGCAAGTGCTCACGAAAGTGAATATTCCATGATATTTGTCACTTCAGTGTTTATCTTCTTAGTTGCCGGATTTCGTGCAACTGATTATTCTCTAAAGCTGTACTCTACGAAGAATCAGCGTAGGTGTATGACATGGGTATTGACGGGGCTAACATCAACTGGTGTTTCTCTACTTGGTGGCTCTACCTCGTTGATGATGCAGCTTGTAGGACTGCGCTCTGATATTACAAGCAGTAATCCTCCTCTTTCATAGGATGTATACATTATATTGTGCGGAATTTTTAGCGTTGCGACGTTGCGACGTTGCGACGTTCTACCTAAAACATCTGTGTTTCGGCTACAGAGGCGATTTAGGATATTCTGGCTAACCAAAACCGATTTTATGTCTCTTACATGTGTTCTGCTAGCTACGTTCTTTAAATTAGTGTTTGGTTGCTAATCGAAGATTAAAACACATTTTCGGTATGGTTTATTGATATTTTACCAGTTCTTAACTTGATAGATAAACGAATGTTGCTGATCCACGTTTATAGCAATTTGTGGAAGAAATGTGCTTACATCTGACAGTTTTACTATAAAGATCTAAAGAGTGCGAATCAAGCATGAACAGTACTATAATAAGCAACTGGAAGTACATTCTGTACAACTTTCAGTTTACTGTTACTGACTACTATATCAAAAAAGTATTTTCTTTTCTGCAGGAAAATATCCATAATTATACTGAAATTGATCTGTCGATGTCGTATGATTACTGGAAAGCCTCATTCGACTTTACCTCAACCTCAGATGTAAGTCCTATTGAGCTACTGAGCATCTGCGCTCTCACAAGAAAAGATATATGTGAAATGCAGCTAGGCTCCCAACAGATGAAGGATTTAATTCAGTAAGTAAGCATCTATGTGAGAATACCCGTGATTTCTTACAATTTCATACTCAAGAGGGCATTTGAAGAAGGCCGATATCTTAATTTTTTTTGCAGGTCCCAGATATCTTTCGACGTCGTCATCCTAGAGAGGTTCATGCATCACTGCTACTACGGCTTGGTGCACAAGCTGGGATCCCCACCGATGATTGGCTTCGTCTCTTTGGGCGCTCCCAGCCCGGCACTAGCAGCGCTGGGAAATCCCAACAACCCCTCCTGCTCCCCTGATATTATGGTCGGCTACTCGGACCACATGTCCTTCTGGGAGAGGCTGTATAATGCGTACGTAACAGCACGCTTCCATTACATATGGAATTATAAAATGATATCAGATCAAGAAGAGGTACTTAAAAAGCATTTCGGCGGTGATCTCCCCCCTGTAAGTGATTTTGAGAGAAACTTCAGCCTCCTTCTTGTAAACAATCACTTCAGCATGAACTACCCACGACCGAGACTGCCTGGTGTGATAGAGCTGACGGGACTGCATCTAGAAAAAGAGCGGAAGCCACTTCCACAGGTATGTGTAAATTTAATGTTCAGCAATTAATCAAAGCTCTTATCTTTTTCTTCTCAGGACTGTATTAAACACACCATTAATACATATATACTAGCTTTTTACCTGAGGCTTTGCCTGCATACACGTAAGTGTATCACACATTTATAGCACACATCTCCTCCTGACCCCTCTCTTTGTGCCTCTCCTCCTCCCTCTCTCTTTCCATTTCCTTCTTCCCCTATCTCTCTCTCTCCATCTCCCCCTCCTCTTTTCTCTGTCCATCTCCTCCTATTTCTGTCGATCTCCTACCTATCTCTTCATACATCTCTACTTGGTGGCTCTACCTTGTTGATGATACAAGTTGTAGGACTGCGCTCTGATGTTCCAAGTAGTAATCCTCCTCTTTCATAGGATGTCATGGCCATCTACTGATGTCTATCCATCCATCTTCTCCTCACTTTTTCTGTCCATCTCCTCCTTCCCCTGTGTAAATCTCCTCCTTCATCATATATCTCTGTCCATATCTCTGTCCTATACCTCTCCCCCTCTCTCTGGCCATCTCCTTCGCCTTTTTCTCTGTCCTTCTCATCATCGCCCCTCTCACTATCCATCTCTTTCATTCTCTTTGCTTTTCAGGCATCCATATTTTCATGTATACCTCATGGATGCATTTCAATACTGCTCGCACATCAGTCATGCAGGGCAGCCTGGATATGAAGTGTTAGCACAAATTAATCACACCGACCCCAATCCTATGGGAGCTAGAAGGAACTTCACAGCACTTCTTTCCGGATAGTAACTAGGATGTGTAACGTAGTTGGTTCAAATCTATCTAGTGGTTTAGGAGTAGATGTGGAACATATATACACACCTGGTACCCAAATATCGGAAAGTGCTTTACCGATTTACTTCAGATTTTCACATAATACTCTAGAAAACGTTAGGGCAGACATAGGCTACAAATTGTTTAAATACACTCTCAGGTAACAAAAGTCAAGGGATAGCCATAAGCACATTTATACATGGTGATAGTATCGTGTGCACAAGGTATAAAAGGGCAGTGCGTTAGCGAAGATGTCATTTGTATATTACGTGATTCGTGTGAAAAGCTTTCTGACGTGGTTATGGCTGCAGAACGGTGTTTGACAGACTGTGAATGCGGAACGGTAGTTGGAGTTAGATGCACGTGACATTCCATTTCGGAAATCGTAAGAGAATTCAATATATCGAGATCCACAATGCCGACCGGAGTGGCCGAGCGGTTAAAGGCGCTACAGTCTGGAGCCGCACGACCGCTACGGTAGCAGGTTCGAATCCTGCCTCGGGAATGGATGTGTGTGATGTCCTTAGGTTAGTTAGGTTTAAGTAGTTCTAAGTTATAGGGGACTTATGACCACAGCAGTTGAGTCCCATAGTGCTCAGAGCCATTTGAACCATTTGAACCAGATCCATAATGTCTAGAGTGTGCCGAGAATACCAGATTTCAGGCGTTACCTCTTACCATGGACAAAGCATTGGCCGATGGAATTCAGTTACTGACCGAGAGTAGCGTTTACATACGGTTGTCAGTGCTAACAGAGAAGCAACACCGGGTGAAATAACCCCCGCAATCAATGTGGGACGTGCGGCGAACTATGGCTTCAATGGGTTATGGCAGCAGAAGGCCGACGCGAGTACCTTTGATAACAGCACGACATCGTATGCAGCGCCTCTCCTGGGCTCGTGACCGTATCAGTTGGACGATTTTTTTTCTTTTTGAGCCATCCACAGTCTTCTATTCTAATCTCTGTCTTCCTCTACAGTTTCTTCCCTCTACAGCTCCCTCTAGTACCACTGTAGTCGTTCCCTGATGTCTTAACAGATGTACAATCATCCTCTCCCTTCTCCTTGTCAGTGATTCCCACATATTCCTTTCTTCCCCGATTGTGTGCAGTACCTCCACACTCCGTACCTTATGAGTCCACCTGATTTTCAACATTAGTCTGTAGCACCACATCTCAAACTCTTCGATTCTCTTCTGTTACGATTTTCCCACAGTCCATGTTGTACTACCGTACAACGATTGGACCCTACACGACTGGAAAACCGTGACCTGATCAGACGAGTCCTGATTTCAGTTGATAAGAGCTGATGGTAGGGTTCTAGTGTGGCTCAGACCCTATGAAACCACGGACCCAAGTTGTCAAAAATGCAGTTGATGGGATTTTTATGAATGACAATGCACCATGTCACCAAGCTACAGTTGTTCACGGTAGGTTTGAAGAACATTCTGGACAATTCGAGGGAATTATTTGGCCACCGAGGTCGCCCAAAATGAATACTATCGAACATTTATGCGACATAACCAAGAGGACACTTAGTGCACAAAATCCTGCATCGACAGCACCTCCGCACTTATGGGCAGCTATTTAGGCAGCATAGTTAAAAATTTCTGCTTGGGACTTCCAACTACTTGTTGAGTCCATATCAAGTCGATATGCTGCACTATGCCGGGTAAAAAGAAGTCTGACACGATATTTAAAGGTACCCGATGCCTTTTGGCACCTCAGTGTATGTGGTGTATGCACTATGTGATCAAAAGTGTCAGGACACCTGGCAGAAAATTACTTACAAGTTTGTGGCGCCCTCCATCGGTAATGCTGGAATTCTATATGACGTTGGCCCACCCTTAGCCTTGATGATAGCTGCCACTCTCGCAGGCGTACGTTCAATCAGCTGCTGGAAAGTTTCTTGGGAAATGGCAGCCCATTCTTCAAGGAGCGCTGCACTGAGGCGAGGTATCGATGTCGTTCGGCGAGGTATGGCACGAAGTCAGAATTCCAAAACATCCCAAAGGTGATCTATAGCATTCAGGTGAGGACTCAGTGCAGGCCAGTTGCTAGAGGGACGTTATTGTCGTGTAACCACTCCACCACAGGCCGTGCATTATGTACAGGTGCTCGATCGTGTTGAAAAATACAGTCACCATCCCGGAACTGCTCTTCGACAGTGGGAATCTAGAAGGTGCTTAAAACATCATTGTAAGCCTGTCATGTGATAGTGCCACACAAAAGTAGTGCAAGCCCCTCCATGAAAAACATGACCATACCATACCACCACTTCCTCCGAATTGTACTATTCTCACTACACACGCCGGCAAATGACGTTCACCGGGCATTCGCCATACCCACACCCAGCCATCTGATCGCCACATTGTGTACCGAGATTCGTCACTCCACACAACGTTTTTCCACTGTTCAATCGCCCAGTGCTTACAGCTCGTTTCACCAAGCGAGGCGTCTTTTGGCATTTACCGGCGTGATGTTTGGCTTATGACCGTCCGCTCTATCATCTAAGTTTTCTCACCTCCTGCCTAACTGTCTTAGTACTTGCAGTGGATCCCGATGCAGTTTGTAATTCCTGTGTTATGGTCTGAATAGATATCTGCCTATTACACATTACGACTCTCTACATCTGTCGATGGTCTCCGTCAGTCAACAGACGAGGTTGTTCTGTAAGCGTTTTTGCTGTTCGTGTCCCTTCACGTTTCCACTTCACTATCACATCTGAAGCAGTGGACTTAGGGGTGTTTAGGAGTGCGGAAATCTCGCATACAGACGTATGACCTAAGTGACAGCCAATACCCTGACCACATTCGAAGTCCGTGAGTTCCGCGGAGCGCCCCATTCTGCTCTCTCACGATGTCTAATGACTATTGAGATCGCTGATATGGAGTACATGGCAGTAGGTGGCAGCACAATGCACGCAATATGAAAAAGTATGCTTCTGGGGGTGTCCGGATATTTTTGATCACATAGTGTAAATATACATATAGTGTGTAAAGTGGAAATGTTGTTAGCAGAAATCTCGGTAACATCTTGTCCGATTTACTTCATACCACTACATGATAAACGTTTGGAAGGACTTAGGCTACATATTTTTTACATAGATTAGTATATAAACGTTTATGTACACTACTATATAAAGAAAAGACTTTGCTGAACGTTCTTAGCAAAAATCTCGAAACATTATTAATCGATTTACTTCAGGTTTTTACACAATGCTCTAATGAACATTTGGATAGATGGAGGCTCCATATCTTTAACATATACAATATACACCGAAGCGTCAAAGAAATTGGTATAGGCATGCGTATTCAAATACAGAGATATGTAAACAGGGAGAATGTGGTCGGCAACGCCTATACTGGGTGAGTCACCAGGAATAATTCCGAAAGTATGATAGGAGCTGAAAAGTTTGTAAGACAAAAGTTGCATGGGACAACGGTGACCATAATATGACGTTGGTTTTTTGTCTCTAGGTGGGGTCGCTTCAGGGATATGATGGTCAACTTAGTTTCTTTTAAATGGGTGGCTATAGTTTGGTACTTATTTTCTGATAACGGCTATCGAGACGAATCCAGTAATGTCTAACAGTAATGCCTTTGAACGTCAACGAAGGTCACAAAGGTGGCATGGACGTCCATTTACAGAAGGTGTAAGAAGTGATGACCATTGGTATGAATTAGTACTGTAATATTCTTGTCATGGATTGAGTGGTATTCCTTATCAAATCGGCACTAATCGTACCACATGCTCTGACAATTCTCTCGCATATCTTCAGGTGTAGTGGGAACGTCTTTATAAACAATGTCTTTGACCAATCCCCACAAGAAAAAATCCAGAGGCGTTAGGTCTGGTGCACGAGCCGGTCGCGACACATCTCCTCCGCGTCCAATCCAACGATTTGGGAATTGCCTCTGCAGCACATTTCTAGCCGTGAGCAAAAAATGTGCCGGACACCCATCGTGTTGATACCACATTCTGTTCCTTGTTCCTAAAGGTATTTCTTCCAATAACAGACCTAATGTCTCTTACATGAATGTGGTTTAATTCCTACCATTCAGATTTCCTTCGATGAAATAGGGGCCTGCAATTCTGTCCTCCAGAATCCCACACCATACATTCACCGACCACGGTTTCTGGTGTGCAACTTGCCGCAGCCAACATGGATTTTAAGTTGCCCAATAATGCATGTTATGCAAATTAATATTGCCATGGCTCTTGAATGTAGCTTCGCCAGTAAGTAAAATCAGATTAATAAATGTGTCATCCCTCTGAATCTGAAGTTGAGCCCGTCGGCAGAATTCAATGCGACACATACAATCCGTGCCAGTTAATTGTTGTTGGTAGAGACTGACATGGTAAGGATGATATTTATGGCGACGCACAACACTACTCTGGCTCATGTCAGATTCCCTTGCAATTTGACGTGAACTAACACAAGGATCTCGAACCACAGTGGCAAGAGTACCAATTTCCGTGTCCTCGTTAATAACTTTCCTCTGCCGGGAATGTTTCTGATGCGTGAAAGATCCAGTTGTTCTCAATTTATAATACACATATTTAAATGTACGACGTGTAGGGTGAGTTCGTTGAGGAATACGACCAACACTACTCTGGCTCATGTCAGATTCCCTTGCGGTTTGAAGCGAACTAACACAGGGATCTCGGACCACAGTGGCAGGAGTACCAATTTCCGTTTCCTCGTTAATAACGTTCCTCTGTCGGGTATGTTTCTGATGCGTGATGAAAAATCCTCACGCACATTAACCGGTACCACTTTGTTCTGCAAAGATGACTGTGTGGGGCGGATTGATGGCCTGTTTATCGTAGGACCGTATTTTTTCGAGGAGATGAGTCCTGCAGGTCCTGTTACCTGTACTTCACTGGTAAATGCTATGAGAGTCTTTTGTGCACCAACGTCATTCCAGCACTTCAACAGTGAGAATGCGTGGGTAGGATAATTTTTATGCAAGGAGGCGCTCCTCCGCATTTTGTACAGCTAGTGAAGTGGCTGCTGCGGAGGCATTTTGGGAACGTTGGAATTATCAGTCGTCGTTTTCCTATAGTCTGGCCATCCAGATCACCTGATGTTAAGCCGTGTGACTTCTGGCTGTGGGGTCATCTGAGGGATGTCTTCGATGCTCCAATTACGAACATAGCCGAATAGAAGGCACGCATTGCGCAACGTATTCTGGACGTGACCCCTGAGACATTCTGATCTTTTGTGGAATATGCTGTTTCTCGGTTTCAGCTTATGGTAGAAATCGGTGGTCAGCATATTGAACATGTCTTGCACCAGTCTCACGACAATTAGAAACCCATGTCATTTTACTTTTTGCTGAGTTTTTGGCCTCAGGACAATTAAAAACGGATGTCACATCTTGCTTTTTGTGTTGTTTTTGGCCTCAGACACTTAAAAACCTATTTTTCCCATCTGATGTGGTACGACGTTGACGTGGTAGAAGTCATCTACTTGTAAAATTTCGTAATTTTTTTTTGTTCCATGACGTTTCGCCCTGCGTCAATGAAATGCTGTTCAAATTTGATGTCCTTTTGAGCAGTGGTTCTCTATCTACAGTGTAATCCTAAAGAAGTTGTGTTCAATGCTCCAACTACGAACGTAGCTAAATTGAAGGCACACATTGCGCAACTAATTCTGGACGTGACTCCCGAGACATTCTGATCTTTTGTGGAACATGCTGTTACTCGGATTCAGCTTGTGGTAGAAGTTCTATATAGGACAGCTGAAACGTCAAAACAATCTAACGAAGTGCAGTGAGACATGCAGAGGACTGCCATTTGTTGCAGGGTTGTCAGTTGACTCCAGGCGTAAAGAAAAATAACATATTATACGTCAATAGAAGGAAAGAAAAGGTACTGTTCGAGTACATTGCCGGCGATAAACTGCTAGAAACAGAAGCAACAAGTTAATAACATCTTGGTTTTGAAGCTACGTCGAATGAGATAAATTTCTCAAGCTTTCGCCATCCTTCTCAGGAATTAAAACTTTTGACTGTCGGAAGAAGTGAGGTCCCAGAAACCGAAACGTTCAAACTTGAGCCGAAATAACGTATTTCGGAGGAGGGCGAGTTAAGCTATCTCCCACAGCACCGACCCCAAACAGGTTCGATGAGGTCAGTAGGTGTAAAGGTCGGGAGCCATATTCGAAAATACTGCTTCCACCGCCCAGTCACTGTCAAGTGCTTTCCCGAGTTTCCGTTCGATACCAAAACTCGCCCCCATGTCATTCTAACACAGTGGTTCACAATTTTTCAGAGACCATTGCCCCTGAGCGCAATCAGATATTAATCAGTACCCCCCACCAACCCACCCCCACCCCCTCTCACACCATTATTAAAATTAGGTCTTAACTAAACTTTATAATGAAAAATAATTTTCTTTGACACTTTCATTTTTAAAATGACAGAAGATAAATGACATTTAGTTGTTGTGGGTTTTCATTAAACCACGAACTAATGAGCCAATGGTGCAATCGGCACCTTTTTTTATTGAACGATGAAGCAGTCCTCAGTGCATCGATAATGCTACCTACAACTTCTTCTCAGGGAAGAAAGATATCTACCCACATTGAGGACAGACACTTGTTACAAAACATGCTTCCTCTTCACCACCTCTCTCCCAAGCAACATTTGCGTCACCCACATCCTGCCCCTCCATTTAAGATCAACCAAGCTGAAAGGTGTTCACTGTACTTACGCCTACTGTTTGTAAATCATTCGATTGTTAGACTCCTTACCTTTGAACTGGCACAAACTAGAAGACTTCAGGCCGCCATTGCTTTGTGTCTGATCACAGCCACAACAACAACAACAACAACTACTACTACTAATAATAATAATAATAAGCGCGGTTCCTCCCGCCGGAGGTTCGAGTTCTCCCTCGGGCATGGGTGCGTGTATGTTGTTCTTAGCATAGGTTAGTTTAAGTAGTGAGTAATCCTAGGGACCGATGACCTCTGCAGTTTGGTTCCTTAAGTACTTACACACATCTGAACATTTTTTGTAACGTCCACCACATTGTCAAGCGTTAATGCTGGCACAGTAGTCTCGATGATTCGAGGTGAGCGGGACCGGGACCACCTCGAACTCTAAAGCCATGTTCATAAGGGTAAACCACATGAAGAACGCCTCACTAGCTCTTTTTCTTCTTCTACCAACTCCGACTTCTTTGTAATTTTTTGGTTAAGAGATAATTCAGAGCATTTATTTGAAGAAAACTGTTTCACTTTAAGTCGGCTGCTTGCTCAGTCATCAGCAGTAACTTCGTCGACACTACATTCGAAAGCAATTTTTATTTATTGTTTCTCCTTTATCGAGTCGTTTCAGTGCTTCTAACTTAACATACAGAGGCACAAATTTGCTTTCCTTTGTCGCAGTAATCACTTTTAGGTGTACAAGCAAAACAGTCAACGAAGAAAACAAAACACAACACTGTATTTTACCGATAATGATAAACCTAAAACACCATTTTCAACAAAAGTATGCTTATGTAAACAATTAAGAAGCGGGAGAAGCGTATGTGTGGTGTCGTTGAACTGGTCTTGTGCCATTAGTGGCTGGCGGAAACGCATCGAGGTTCCATACGCTGTATAGAAGTATTTTGATTTTTTTTTTACGAGGCTCGGATTTATCGGACACTCGTAATTTCAAGAATCGTAATATCGAGACTCTACTGTATTTGAAAGAAAAGTGATTATTGTTCACTTATATAATCAGTATCATGAATTAGTGATGGTAGTAATGATCTTTTAAAAATAATTTACTTCGTTACTTCTTTTTAAACATCAGAAAACTTCATTTTACCCCATAGGGGATAGTTACCCGGATTAGCCGTGCAAGGAACAACTGCCTGTGCATTAACCAATGAGGCCGAGGCTGTTATACTTTGTCGCTGACTGGAAGGAAGTACTATGTTCCTTAGGTACTTTCTGAAGTTGCGTCGGGAGCGTTGTAAGACATATCCGTTCTGTAAACTACAGCTCCTTCGTTTTACTTTCGAAACATGAGAGTCTCTTCTGGTAATACTACCAAACAGACATGGGCTAAACTGATAAATAAAAATTTCTTCATGGTAAGTAGTGAATATCTAACGTATTGTTAGTACCGACATTTTTTTTTTGTTTATGTCCCTGTAAGTGTGTATCTAGGTTCCGTTACCTGTGAAGTGAGAGCATTTGGATTATAGTGCAAACAGGTACTGCAGTCGACAAAAGCTACAACTTAAGTCGGTCCACCAACCATTTATCAACTTCGCCTCCATATACATATATTCTGTGCAATGACAAAAGCGTTCGGGATGCAGCAGAGAACATCGAGTGACACTAAGATTTTGGGCATATCACAATGGATGCTGATGCACTGTAATGTGACATTGTTGAAAATATTTGACCTACAGACAAATTTAAGAACAAATTTGATTCTAAGAAGGCAGAAGAAAATGTGTAGCGAAAGTGATGTCAAGTTGGAGACTTAAAATTATATATATGTATAGCGTAAAAAGCTACATGTACAGAATTTTGAAGTGTTTAGAGGAGATAAAAAGAAACACAGTTTTTCATGTGACAAAACATATCACAGGTTCACCGTGACACGTCCATGAAGGTTTCGACACTTATGATGTCCAGAGACGGTCTTCATGCTGCCGCGTGATGGACATTGTACTAGAGATGTTCCTGAAAGTGTCGTCCGTTTACATTAATGCACAACTAGCATCTGCGCGCTAATGATTGTCTAACACGTTCAAAGCAACCAGGTGTTTCACGAATAATGGTTCCAGCTTCAGCCATGAGAACGTGGTGGTTACGGTACTGGCCCACCGCTCCCAGTCCAACAGTTGGGGAAAATATTGGCTAAGTATTGTCTGATGTCAATGACAAAGTGGGGTGGAGCCCATTGCAACGTATTTCTGTTTATTAGGGGAGATGGTGTACGAGATACCGATACACACTCCACAAGAGCTAGTTGCTCGTTTGGATGAAGCTACAGCCGTTCCTTGTCAAACACCTGGTTGTTTTGAACGTGCGTAACACTCATAAGGGAAACTCTCCATCGCTCCCTCTCACATTTAGCGGTAAGAGGGTCCAGTGTACGGCGCGTCAAAAACTTAACACAAATGTAGCATGAAAGCAGCGAGAAGGTGCACTGGACTGTGAGAAAATGCAAAATAGAAACAGTGAACGGTCCTAGAAAAAGAGCTGCAATACTCGTATAGAGCAGGGGACAAGACAGCCGGCACCGTAGCTCGACGTTTTCGATCAGAGGGTTAGCCACCCCCTGTAATAAAAAAACTGAGTTAATGGATCGACGATGAACCTGAACAAGCACCATGTGACGTCCGCCACGCACAAACAGAACGAACGATAACGAACAAAAATGAGAGCAAAAAAAAAAAAAATTGTTACGGTGTAGGACCGCAAGCGACCGAGCCGTGCAAACATCCCTCGTGCAAAATTAATTAATATTTTCTCGCTTTTTTTCAAATTTGTGGCTGTGTCGTGGCTTAACGTTCATTTGCAACAGCTAGGTGTAATTGATGACAAGGCGATAAGTCAATCGAATCCTCCACCGGAGAGCACGTCTGGTGCGTCACATACGGTATTAGTGACAGTACATGCGTTATTTGATAGAAATCTCTTATCGACGCACCAAAGTCGCACGGCTGGTAAGTGAGTGAGATATGCCTCCTTGCCTGATATAGGTGTCCGTATGAATGTGAATGTGATTACTCCCAAGGAAATGATGAAAACATAATAGTTTGTCGCATAAGATGCAACAAATGAACACAATGGTGTTACAGTCAAGCAATTTCTCTGTGCTCTGTCAAAACACATGTTTTTAACGTTTCTGAAGTTGCGTTCCTTTTGGGTGTTTTGAGTCTTGAATTCCTTTGTTGTAACATAGTTCACACCCGTTTATTTGATGTTTTCATTTCTGTGAGACATCTATGTGGTATCTCACCTGCTCTCACTATTCATCACATGTACTTGCGACGGTAACGTATTCTTACCACATGACTCATATTCTACAACCAATCTGTAGTATGTCAACTGCCAAGATTACGGAAAGAGAACAAACATTTCAATGGCCGGACGGACGATTCATAACGTTGCGAAAACAATAAATGGCAGGAGGGAGTTTCGAATACCGTTCGGCCGTTTGGCAGTCCGACACCAGGACCACTTACCGACGAAGCTGTTGCTGCTTCAGGCTGTTCTTTATTGCACTTCTTATTCTAGGGCCGTCCACTGTTGCTATTTTGCTTTTTCTCACAGTTCAGTGCACCTTCTTCCTGTTTTGACGCTTGATCTGTGTTCAGTTTTCGACGGGCTACCCACTGGACCACCTTACCACTAAATCTGAGGGGTGTACAATAGGGAATTTCAGAAGACACAGCAGGTCTACTAAGAAGACTGCATACACTGCGATTGTCCGTCCTCTTGTCGAGTATTGCTGTGTGGTGTGGGAAGCTTATAAGAGAAGATTGAAGGAGGACATCGAAAAAGTTCAAAGAACTACAGCTCGTTTTGTGTTATCTTGAAACAGGGGAGAGAGCGTGAGGCGTATGACACACGAGCTGGAGCGGCGATCATTAAAACAAAGGCGTTTTTCGTAGCGACAAGATCCTTCCTCGAAATTTCAATCAAAAACCTTCTCCTCTGAATGCGAAAATGATTTATTGAGGCCTACCTAGATGTAGAAAAATGATCGTTGTAATTAAATAAGAGAATAAGCTGGCACGCAAAGATTTAAGTATTCACTTTTCCCGCGTGCTGTTCAAGACTGGAAAGGTAGCGAAATAGTCCGAAAGTGGTTCGATGTGCCATCTGCCAAGCACTTCAGTGTGAATTGCGGAATAGTCATATAGATTGTGTCGCCGCCATTTAGGTATAGCAACAAAGGAAATCCCAAAATTGTGGGATTAAACACCTTATTATACAGTGTGGTCCATTGATAGTGACCGGGCCGAATATCTACGAAATAAGCTTCAAACGAAAAAACTACAAAGAACGAAACTCGTCTAGCTTGAAGGGGGAAACCGGGTGGCGCTATGGTTGGCCCACTAGATGGCGCTGCCATAGGTCAAACGGATATCAACTGCGTTTTTTTGAATAGGAACCCCCATTTTTACTACATATGCGTGTAGTACGTAAAGAAATAAGAATGTTTTAGTTGGACAAGTTTTTGCGCCTTGTGATAGATGGCGCTGTAATAGTCACAAACGTATAAGTACGTGGTATCATGTAACATTCCGCCAGTGCAACTGTATTTGCTTCGTGATACACTACCCGTTTTAAAATGGACCGTTTAACAGTTGCGGAAAAGGTCGATACCGTGTTGATGTATGGCTATTGTGATCAAAATGCCCAACGTACGTGTGCCATGTATGCTGCTCGGTATCCTGGACGACATCATCCGAGTGTCCGAACCGTTCACCGGATAGTTACGTGATTTATGGAAACTGGAAGTGTTCAGTCACATGTGAAACGTCAACCACGACTTGCAACAAATGATGATGCCCAAGTAGGTGTTTTAGCTGCTGTCGCGGCTAATCCGCACATCAGTAGCAGACAAATTGCGCGAGAATCGGGAATCTCAAACACGTCGGTGTTGAGAATGCTACACAACATCGATTGCACCCGTACCATATTTCTATGCACCAGGAATTGCATGACGACGACTTTGAACGTCGTCGTGTACAGTTCTATTTAGTGACGAAGCGTGATTCAGCAACAGCAGTAACGTAAACCGGCATAATATGCACTATTGGGCAAAGGAAAATCCACTATGGCTGCGGCAAGTGGAACATCAGCGACCTTGGCGGGTTAATGTATGGTGCGGCATTATGGGTGGAAGGATAATTGGCCCCCATTTTATCGATGGCAATCTAAATGGTGCAATGTATGCTGATTTCCTACGTAATGTTCTACCGATGTTACTACAAGATGTTTCACTGCATGACAGAATGGCGATGTACTTCCAAACAGAATGGATGTCCGACACATACCTCGCGTGCGGTTGAAGCGGTATTGAGTAGCATATTTCATGATAGATGGATTGGTCGTCTAAGCACCATATCATGGCCCGCACGTTCACCGCATCTGACGTCCCCGAATTTCTTTCTGTGGGGAAAGTGGAAGGATATTTGCTATCGTGATCCACCGACAACGCCTGACAACATGCATCAGCGCATTGTCAATGCATGTGCGAACATTACGGAAGGCGAACTACTCGCTGTTGAGAGGAATGTCGTTACACGTATTGCCAAATGCATTGAGGTTGACGGACATCATTTTGAGCATTTATTGTATTAATGTGGTATTTACAGGTAATCATGCTGTAAGAGCATGCGTTCTCAGAAATGATAAGTTCACAAAGGTACATGTATCACATTGGAACAACCGAAATAAAATGTTCAAACGTACCTACGTTCTGTATTTTAATTTAAAAAACCTACCTGTTACCAACTGTTCGTTCAAAATTATGAGCCATATGTTTGTGACTATTACAGCGCCATCTATCACAAAGAGGAAAAAGTGGTCCAACTAAAACATTCGTATTTCTTTACGTACTACACGAATATGTAATAAAAAATAGGGGTTCCTATCTAAAAAAAGAAAAAGCGCTGTTGACATCCGTTTGACCTACGGCAGCGCCATCTAGCGCGCCAACCATAGCGCCTGGTTTCCCCATTCAAGCTAGACAAGTTTCGTTCTTTGTAGTTTTTTCGTTTGACGCTTATTTCGTGAGATATTTGGCCCGGTCACGATCAAGACCACCCTGTATACCGTACATAAGAGTATTCTGCTGTTTGTCACTGTACTGCAGACGCGTAGTACTGAATACACGTTGTGCAAATATGAGAAAATCATTTTCTTAGTCTGGATTTCGGGTTAAAATTACCTGGAATAGCAGTAAACACACTGTGGAGAACTACACTATTGGATAAAAAGTATTCGGACACCGTTGTGTAATGCGGAATTAACCACTGCATGCCAGTAGAATCGGACCCGCCATTATAAAAGGAGGCGCGGTGTATTGTGTTCTCAGAAGAGCAGCATTAGGAGCAGAATGGGTCTTTCAGGAGAGGTAAGTGATCTAGAACGTGGACTAAATATTGGGTGTTACCCCAGTAACAGTTCCATCAATATCATTTCAAGCCTTTCAAAGCTGCCCTAGTCTGCTGTTGTTGATGTCACGAAGGAACAACCACAGCTAAATCGAGACCAGACAGACCACGTGTACTGACGGACAAGAGACCGTCGAACATTGCGGAGGATGGTTGTAAAAAGTCGTATGAAATCAGCGGAAGGAATCACTCGTCAGTTCCAAAGTGCTACTAGCAGCCCAGCCAGCAACAATGCTAGCTTAGGGAGTTAAAAAGAATGGAATAGAAAGTTCGAACAGTTCGTTATGTTGCAGGTAAACTGATGGTGGAGAGGGGAAGAGAGGAAAGTAAAGAGAGTGGATCGCTGCTGTCAGCTGCATCGGGACGTGACGCGGAATAAGCTGCGACGAGCGAAAGTGTGTACCGGACCGGGATTCGAACCCGAGATCTCCTGCTTACTAGGCAGGTGCGGTAACCACTGCGTCATCCGGGACACAGCGTTCTCGCAACTGCGCGGACTATCTCGGCACGCCTCATGGCAGATTTCCAGTCCCATCGAGCGCCCCCTATCCGCATTCCCTGTCCATTTCCTCCATGTTCGCCCTCTGAGATTCCCACAGGAGGTCGGACGAATTTGTACATCCGCACTGAAGAAGATGGATCCATTGCCCAGCCAGGCAAATCAAATTATGTGAATGCATTCACATAATAGTTCGTCATGTGCCACACAGGTCTGTAGTCAATGCTAAGCGACGCCTGAAGTGGTGTAGTCTATGACGAAACGAGTGTTGTGCAATGATGAGTCACCCGATGGAAGAGTTTGGATTTCACGAATGCCTCGATAACGTTATCTACCATCACATGCAGCGCCAACGGTGAAGTACGGAGGAGGTCATGTAATAGCATGGAGATTTTTTAGTGGTTACTGTGTGGTCTCTTTACTGTGCTTAGGAAAACGCTAAATGCAGAAGGATATGGACACATTTACTACCATTGTGTCCTACTTATACCAGAGGAACAGTTCGGAAGCGATGATTGTTGGTATGAGCATGATATTGAATCCTGTCATAAACCAATATGAGGCAGTGGTTTGTTTGCAATGACATTCCTGAGATGGACTGGCCTACCACGATTCCAAACCTGAACCCAATGGAACACCTCTGGAATGAGCCACGACGGCAGTTTTTCTCCAGACCCACAGCATCTAACACCACCTTCTCTGATCACAGTTCTTGTGGAAGGTGTGGCTGCCATTCCTCCACAGACCTCCAATCACCTCGCTGTAAATGTCCCTAGCTGAATTCAAGCCATACAATGAAGGCTTTCACGACCGGATGTTTCGGCTGCTGAGAATTCTTCCGGGTTGTATGGCCGTGGTCCATGGAACTCTTCAATCCCTGACGTTTCGTCCAAGGCTACGTTGGACATCTTCGGAGGTGTTCCTGATTGTGCTGAGTCTTGCCGACCGACGAGTCGGACGTCGAAGAGCGGCCTAAATACTGTGGAGAGCGGCCGTGGTCTGGATTTCACGCGATAGCAGAGATAAACCTTGTCAAAGATAAAATTTTTTAACTATCGATCATAGTACATCAAAGATAAAAACTTCTCATCGATTCTGTAGCGCCACAGTCCATATATCACTGAGTTTCATGGCTTCTACTTTTCTGTTAAAATTATCCCCATGTTGATATATTCCGATGGTTTCTCCATATAGCCGTGGATAATAGTTGGTCATAGTACATAGAACTTCAGTTTCCCAAAATTTCACTACGTGATCACCTGCTTGAAGAGCATGTTCCGCCACGGCTAATTTGTCTGTTTTCTCTAGTCGACAAAGACTTTTATGTTCCTTCAACCGTGTATTCACACTTCTCTTTGTAGTTCCAATGTAGACCTTGCCACACGTAAACGGAATCTTATATACACCACTTGCAGACAGAGGGGGACGTTTATCCTTGGCCTATTTTCTTAGTTGGTCTGAAAATCGATTGAACGTCATGTTTCCTTAGAATCTTGCCGATTTGATCCGTTACTTTTTTGATGAAGGGTAGAGAAACCGTTGTCCTTAGGCCTACTGTTATTCGGTCGCAAAACTCTATTTATTTCCTTATTAGAGTACTAGAATACCCATTCTTCTCAAAAGCCTGCTTTATATGTTTTAGCTCGGCGTCCAGGTGTTCCAGAGTACAAATCCTTTTAGCTCTGTCCACTAGACTTTTAATTACACCTCTTTTCTGTCGTGGATAATGATTGGAATCCTTATACAAGCATCTGTCGGTATGTGTAACCTTCCGAAAGACTTTATGTTTCAAGCTGCCGTCAGTCTGTTTCATGACGAAGACATGCAAGACATTTTTCTGTTTGACATGCTATGATCGATAGTTTAAATTTTTTTATCTTTGACAAGGTTTATCGCTGCTATCACGGAAACCCAGACCACGCCCACTTTCCACGGTATTTAGGCCGCTCTTCGATGTCCGACTCGTCAGTCGGCAAGACTCAGCACAACCAGGACCACCTCCGAAGATGTCCGACGTTGCCTTGGACGAAACGTCAGGGATTGAAGAGTTCCATGGACCACGGCCATACAACCCGGAACAACTCTCAGCAGCTGAATTCAAGCTGTCATAAAGGCAAAGGGAGGACGCTCCCCATACTGATGGTGTGTGATACTTTTGATCAGATAGTGAACGCGTATCGCGTATAGGCAAGTACAACGAGTTTATTTATTCCTTAACTGAATGACACGTTGGACACTTTACAGCAACCACCTGTCTTGCAGAATATCCAGAGTTTCCTCGACGGTGCAAAAGACGGAGTGATTTACTTCAGTCTCGGTAGCAACGTGAGAGCAAGTGCGATGCCAGAAGACAAGAGACGAGCCTTCCTGTCGGCTTTCTCGCAGCTGCCACAGCGCGTTCTGTGGAAGTGGGAGATGGACAACCTTCCTGGGCAGCCGGATAACGTCATGATAGCCAAATGGCTGCCCCAGCAGGACGTGTTGGGTAAGTTTCTCTACAGTTCACCAGTCCTGCCAGCAAAATTTCGTAGAAGTTGTGTGTATCACCTCCTTTTTCGCTTTTTCAGCACATCCTAACATTCGTCTGTTCATCACCCAGGGAGGACTCCAGAGCATGAATGAAGCAAGCTACTTCGCAGTGCCCTTGATTGGAATTCCTTTCATGGGGGACCAGCAGCACAATGTAGCTAAAATGGTACAAGCTGGAGTGGCATACCGGCTGCAGTTCAAGGATGTTACGACCGATACCGTTCTGAAAGCCATTCACACCATCCTTGGCAATAAAAGGTAAGAGCATAGGAGAATAATACGAGAACTACTTGAAAACTTCTGCAAGGAACGTAAGCGCGTTCGTAACAGTGGAATGGTTACTGTGCACTCAGCTTCAGTTGCCAGCCATACCTTCAGCTACCACCACGCGGCCGGCCGGAGTGGCCGTGCGGTTCTAGGCGCTACAGTCTGGAGCCGAGCGACCGCTACGGTCGCAGGTTCGAATCCTGCCCTGGGCATGGATGTGTGTGATGTCCTTAGGTTAGTTAGGTTTAATTAGTTCTAAGTTCTAGGCGACTGATGACCTCAGAAGTTAAGTCGCGTAGTGCTCAGAGCCATTTGAACCACCACGCGTTTTCAGTGTTGTGATAATTTGTGTTTTGAGCGAGAAATTGTGATTTGAAATGAAGGGAGAGAATGACTTAGTCAAAGCTCGCGCAGTGACCATTGATCGTACACTAAAATTGAGAGTTTAATGGGAAACACATCAACTGAAATTCACAATGCTCCAGTTGAGGTTTGTGGGGATAGTGATCTGGATTGAAGCACATGTCACCGTGGAGTTACAGTTTTTTCAAAGGCTGGACAAGGACTGGAGACAACCAATGATGGGTGGTCAGCAACTGCAGCAGACTACGCTTCCGCTGTCGAAAATAATTTGCAAGAAAGTCTACACAAAACATACAAAGGAGTTTCATCATCATCATCATTTTCTTTGGGCCTTTGTCCCACTTCAACGCGGGGTCGGCCTTGTTACTATAGATATGGCCATGTTACTGTCGGAAGATGGCCGAATGCCCTTCCTGTCACCAAACTATACCAACTGGGATTAAATAAGTGTACCACAGCTGTCTGTGTCTACTGAAAGCCTTGAAATAGTGCGAACATTTTCAAATATCTACGAGTCGTGTAACTCAGACGGGACATGGAGGCCAGCCTGGTATTCACCTAGTGGGATGTGGAAAACCGCCTAAAAACCACATCGAGGCTGGCCAGCACACCGGCCCTTGTCGTTAATCCGCCGGGCGTATTCGATCGAGGGTCGGCGCGCCTACCCGAGTCCAGGAAGCAGCGCTTTAGCGCTCTCGGCTATCCTGGCGGGTCTCAGGCAAGGAAATTTCAAGTGAAGTAAACATGTCTGCCTCTTTGGTGTACAGAATCATAACCGAGAAACTACAGAAAAGAAAGGTCACTGCAAAGTGGGTTCCTCATCATGTAAGAACAGAGTAAAATACAAACCACAAGATAACTGCACAACAATGGCTTCAACGCTACGAGTCAGAGGAAGATCAGCGTTTAAAATGATTTTTGCCACATGGGTTCGAGATATTGAGCCAGAACTGAAATATCATTTCTTCCTGTCGAAACACCCCGACTCTCCTCGACCAAAAAAATGCCAACGATGATTATGGCAAATGACAGTAATTAACTGTTAGAAACAAATAGAGCGCCACGGGACATCACTACGCGGACTTTCTAGAAATGTTTTGCGGCCAAAAATTCTTCAAAGATAGTCCTACACTTTTTCATCTGGAGTGCTCATTCTGCACGATAATGCACGACCATGTATTACCGAACCTGTACACAGAGTTTGGGGAATTACGGATATAGGAAATCCTTCCCCATCTACCCTAGCGCCTGACATCGGCCTAGTAGACTTCGGTTTGTTTCCAAAACTCAACAAATCACTCCGACGAAAACATTTTCAAACCATTGATGAAGCTTCTGACGCTATGATCTGAGTAATCAGACAGATCAACAAACATGGTACTCTAACGGGAATACAGTACTTACAAAGGGACTGAGTCGCTGTTGTTGAGAAGACTAGAGGTAACGTGGAAACCTGTAAAGCCACTTTGTGAAAAAAGATGAATCGAACCATAATTTTACGTTATTCAGACTTTTTGAAATTACCGTCGTATTTATTCCACCACTCCAGTTCCCGAAGTGCCACATAGTACTCAACACGAAGGGATTACCGTTTTAATGAAGCATATGCGGTTATATCCTATTATGAAACGTTTAATCTGCACTACATCTAGTGTTTGCGCAGTCTAAGCTGATACTCGCCGCGGTGGCTGATGGAGCGACCTCTACATGCAGATCAACATGGATCCTTCGCAAATCACACACAAGTGCCCGGGAGAGGGTTCATAGAACCACCTTCACGATAATTTTCTATTATTCCAATCTCGACCAGCGCGTGGAAAAAATGAACACCTATATTTTTCCGAACGAGCTCTAATTCCCCTTGTTTTATTACGATGAACGTTTCTCCCTATGTAGATCGGCGTCAATAAAATATTTTCGCATTCGGAGGAGAAAGTTTGTGACTGAAATTTCGCGAGAAGATTCCGCAGCAACGAAAAACGCCTTTGTTTGAATGATGACTGGTCTGCGCTAGTACTGCGGACATACTCTGCAAACCACTGTGAAGTGAATGGCAGAACGTACTTACCACTGCATCGTATATTAGGGTTTCTTCCCGCTCCATTTTTGAATGGAGCGAGGGAGCAGTGACTGCCTAATTGCCGCTGTGCTCGTTGTAATCTGTCTCATATTATCTTCACGATCACTAAGGAAGCGATGTACGGAGGGCTGTAATATTTTCCTAGATTTCCCACTTAAATATGGTTGTGGAAACTTTCTCTGGATAATTGACGTCAGTCTTCAAGGCTCATGCGTCTTTCAGTTAAGGTGTTTCAGCATTTTTGATGTTGCTCTGCCGTGTGTCAGTGATGTAGCAATTCGTTCTGTCCTTCGTCGTATACATTCAATCTCCCCTGTTAGTCCACTTTGGTTTGTGCCCCCCTAATGTGACCAATATTTTACAGCCTGTTTCGTAAGCATGTCAGTAGCAGACTATCTCCATTTTTCCTGTATCAAGCCAATAGACTGGAATCAGCCTTCTGTGTTATTTACAACTGATCCTCTATCGTCTTTCTATTTAGTATCTACATCAGTTGTGGCAGCCATGTACTTGTATGAGTTGATTAATTTCAATTACAACAAACTGATATTGTGGTCATACAATACTACGTTTCTGCGTTTTATGCTTCACATCGAAATCTTATCAAGGTCTGCCTGAACAACTGTAAAGCTTGTTTTACTAACCGTTAACGACCAACAATTAACTGACGGCAGATGATCTGGCATATGAACAGGAAACGCAGATGCTGCTATTGGGCGTATGTAGTAACAATATAGTCTCAAAGAATTTACAGATGTCAGTGGCTTATTTTGATGACCAATCACTTCTAGGAAGCAGTTCTTATACAAAGGTACGTTAGGTTAGGTTACTTTACATACCCGAGCAACTCACATAGTCGAGAATTCTGTTTTTTTCCCCCCCTCGAGACTCCCGAACGAGATACACATCCATCTCTAGTTATGCTACAGACTTACGAATAAAAAAAACAGTTAAATTTTTAACCAAGGTACAGAGGTTGGGCAAAAATGTATTAACACCAAAAACACAGCACATTTCCATGCCTCATATGGTGCAGGAAACCCGTTGGCATTGAAAACAGCTTCGAGATGCCTCAAAATGTGTAAATAAAGGTCCTGTATGGTTTCCAAGGGAATCTTATGCCATTCTTCCTGCAGAATAGTAGCGAGTTGAAGTAACGATGATGGAAAAGTAGACCACAGAGGCTCAGAAATAATGAATATGGTGACTATTGTGGCCTGGTAAGATGCGACCATTCACTATCGTGCACAAAAAAAAAAAAAAAAATCGGTTCTGGATGATTCGAGCTATGTCAGCGGGAGCTTCGTCGTCTCCGAACACAGTTTCACAGTTGGGGGCGGGGGGGGGGGGGGGGGGGGAGCAAACCTTGTATTATAGGATGGGGCTGATCAGCTACAATGGCCACATAATCCTTGGGGGTTATGCGGCTTTGCAGACTAACCAACGGGCCCAGGAAATACGACGATATGATTACCCAAATCACCACCGAACGCCGGTCATATTTTACTCATGGGACGTAAACTCGGCCAGAATTGGAAAACAGTGCGAAAGAAGACTCATCCGGCCAAATGACTTTCGTTCATTGGACATTCTTTCATCGCTCCGTAGTCGAGGTTTTATGGATTCCGCACCACGTTTTCTTGTTACGGACATTTTCACCACTGTCCAGCGGGTTTGGAGTTACAGTTCTCCCTGTAATTCACTACTTATGGTACTCCCTTCGTGTTGTTTTGGTGCTGACAGGCTTCGCGAGTACGACATTCAGTTCTCCAGTGACTTTTGCTGCTATAGTCTTCCTGCTAGTCATGAAAAAACTCTTGAATGATCATTTGTCATGTCAAGATCACTCAACACGCACCTTCGACTGCTTTGTGACTTAGCGGTCGATGTTTCTCTGCTTTCCCCTTATGCGATATAAATCTTCGATACGAAGCGTCTTCAAACACCAAAAACTTCGGCCCACTAGGTTACGGAAGCGTCCACCACACGAGCAACAAAAATTTCTCTACGTTCGAATACTACGCATTGTTCCGATATAATACACTCACAATTCCACAAAACACTGTTAACGCGACTGACTTTGCAACGTATTGAGAACATTACAGAAGTGCCGTTCATGGTAAAATACACACATCAAAAAACGTTTTGCATCACCTCTGTCCCTAAAGTTCCGGAACCTGCACAGAAAATTGGAATAGAGATCAATAAAAACGTCATTTCCGCCCATTTTATTCCTCATAAAATCACACATTGCGTGTTGTATCACCATAGTGCGAGACCTTCAGAGGTGGTGGTCCAGATTGCTGTACAAACCGGTACCTCTAATACCCAGTAGCACATTCTCTTTCATTGATGCATGCCTGTGTTCGTCGTGGCATACTATCCACAAGTTCATGAAGGCACTGTCGGTCCAGACTGTCCCACTCCTCAACGGCGATTCGGCGTAGATTCCTCAGAGTGGTTGGTCGGTCAAGTCGTCCATAAACAGCCCTTTTCAATCTATCCCAGGCATGTTCGATAGGGTTCGTGTCTGGAGAAGATGCTGGCGATGTCGTTATCAGAAGGAAGTCATTCACAAGATGTGCACGAAGGGGCGCGAATTGTCGTCCATGAAGACGGATGCCTCGCCAATATGCTGCCGAAATGATTGCACTATCGATCGGAGGATGGTATTCACATATCGTACAGCCGTTCGGTGCCTTCCATGACCACCAGCGGCGTACGTCGCCCCAAAACAGCAAGGAACCTTCACCTTGCTGCACTCGATGGACAGTGTGTCTAAAGCGTTCAGCCTGACGGGGTTGCCTCCAAACTCGTCTCCGACGATTGTCTGGTTGAAGGCATATGCGACATTCATCGGTGAAGAGAACGTAATGCCATTCCTGAGCAGTCCACTCGGCATGCAGTTGGGCTCATCTGTACCGCACTGCATGGTGTCGTGGTTGCAAAGATGGATCTCGCCATGGAAGTCGGGAGTGAAATTGCGCATCATGCAGCCTACTGCGCACAATTTGAGTCGTGACATGACGTCTTGTGGCTGCACGAAAAGCATTATTCAACATGGTGGCGTTGATGTTAGGCTTCCTCCGAGCCATAATCCGTATGTAGCGGTCATCCACTGCAGTAGTAGCCCTTGGGTGGCATGAGCGAGGCATGTCATCGACAGTTCCTGACTCTCTGTATATCCTCCATGTCCGAACATCATCACTTTGCTTCAGTCCGAGATGCCTGGACACTTCCCCTGTTGAGTGCCCTTCCTGGCACAAAGTAACAATGCGGACGCAATCGAACCACGGTATTGACCGTCTTGGCATGGTTGAACTACAGACAACTCGAGCCGTGTACGTCCTTCCTGGTGAAATGACTGGAGCTGATCGGCTGTCGGACCCCCTCCGTGTAATAGGCGCTGCTCACGCATGGTTGTTTACATCTTTTGGTGGGTTTAGTGACATCTCTGAACAGTCAAAGGAACTGTGTCTATGATACAATATCCACAGTCAACGTCTATCTCCAGGAGTTCTGGGAACCGGGGTGAGGCAAAACTTTTTTTGATGTTTGTAGAACAGCGCAACCTGCAGGGCTTGGCTAGAATCTGCATTTTTGTTCAAGCGTGGACTTCTCGTGGTGTGTTCATATTTTTGTCCAACCTTTGTAACTGTCTCTGTTTGAAAAATTATTAACTCCTATCCTATGCATCACATGACAATGTATGATTGTGAGATTTATGTGATGAAGTTATAATAGAAAAGCTCCGGCTTGGAAGAGAGGTTATTATGAGGACATACATACTGTACTATACTGGTGGCAGGAAGATCACTCGAGAAGTTAGGCTATTTATAGAATGTGAGGTATGTAGGATGTGAAGCACGCTGTGGAAAGATGTGCGTTGTATAATCCTTGTAAGTCTTTGGTTAGGTATCTGAAAGAAATTGAAGTTTTATTGAAACTTAATCACGTTTATAATGCTCTCCCACACGTGGCATGAAGAGGTCTATTAAAAAAAATCTATTGTCACGTAGTAATCTCTGTTTAGTGACAGCCATCACATCCGGTTGTTTCAGTTATGGCACAGGGTGCAACATTTCTAAGGCTACGAAGGAAATGAGAATTGTATGAATAAGCGTTTTAAAGTTTAAGGAAACAAATGTTCATTAATTTAAAAAAAGGATGCGTTATGTACACTCTTGATTTGAGAGTGTGTTAAAGATGGTTGCTGTGTTGGAAAGACAGAGAATCTCTCACCATAGCTAACTGGTATGTCACATGACTGGGATGTCGCCAAATTTAGTGGTGCCAGTCGGCATGACAGTCGCACACAAGCTAAGTAAGCAACTCATGATGGCCAGAACGTGGGTGCCCAACACAGCGCATTGGACTATCTATCGCCGCGGCAGTTGTACCTCAGAGTATCTAGGTTCAAAGAAAATCGCAAAGACAGTAACATATTGATGATAGGGCTCGCTGTCGACGTATGTGGATTGTAACAGCAGAAAGGCCGGCCACATTTCAGCAAACCATTTGCCAGTTAAATTATTGGCAATAGCAACGGGAGTGCAACCACAGCATCCAAAGTCGCCTTAGATCTATGGGGCGCAGAAGCCATTGCCACACGCGTGTTGCCTCTGATCACAGTGAGACATAGGACGCAGAGTTCGGCGTCGGTGCTAGGACATCGCCTTCCGAACCTTAAAGCATGGAAATACGTCGTGTACCTAACAGAGCACAGTTCATGCAAGTGGCGACAGATTTCTCGTGCAAGGCATGTTTACACTGGGGAAATGGCATCTCTCAAAGATGTACTTTCGGCTCCCACCGGTGCACGATACAAGAACGCGTATATTCTGCACATCAGAATACTGTGTGTGATGGAGGACCTTAACATCATTAGCGATTCATTGTGCAGTTCATATAGCATACAGAGTGAGGGGAAAATACACTCCCTATGAACCATAGACCTTGCCGAGGTGGGGTGAGATGATTTGCGTGTATGAATCATATAGATAGGCCGAACTCTAGGTGGAGCAACGTCGGAGGAGGATATGAGGAGAGGACGGACTAGGATTAGGACAAGAGTCTTTTCAATAGTCGGTGGAGCAAAAGTCTGGATGATTAACTCATCAGCCTCCGTAATATAGCCTACATGGCCTTTGAGCACTAGTATTGCGAATAGCAAACATTTTTCAGCAGGACATGCAACTCTACTGTGTGGTTAAATGATGATGACATTGTCTTGGCTAAAGTATTCCGGAGAAGGGGATAGAACCCATTCCGAAACTCTGGGCCAGGACTACCCAGAGGGAAATCTAGGGAATCGTCATCAGAAAAAAACAATACTAGCGTTCTCCATTCCGGACGGTGGAAAGCTAAATTCCTTAATCGGATGGGTAGGTTAAAGAAACTAAAAAGAGTAATAGAAACGTTGAAATAGTGTGAATTAGTGAAATGCGGTGATAGCAAGAACAGGACTTGATGTCTGGACAGTAAAAGGTTATCGACGCAAAATCATATAGGGGGAATGGAGGAGTAGGACTAAACATGTATATGAAAATAAGAATGCGCGTAAGTTAGTATGAGTAACATAGAAAACGCATTATCGTAGTCCAAATAATTACAAATCAAACACCGACTCTAGTAGTATAAGTTTACATGCTGACTAACTCCACAGATGATGAAAAGATTGGGAGAATGTATGACGAGGTAAAATAAATTACTTCAGTAATTAAGGGAGACGAAAATTCATTGCCATGGGGAATGGTGTTCGATAATAGGAGAAGGACGAGAACGGAAAAAGAATAGGAAAATATGGACTGGATGAGAGGAATGCAGGGGAAACCCTCCTGGTAGAATTTTGCACAGAACACAATTTAATCGTTGCTAAAACTTGATTTATACATTAAAGAGACCTTGAGACATAGAAAAATTTCACGCTAATTACGTAATAGTAAGACAGAGTTTATGAAAGCAAACTGTAAACTAGACATTCCCAGGGGTGGCTGCAGCCTTAGACCTTAATTCATTGGTTATGAACTACAGATTACAACTGAAGAAACTACAAAAAGATAGGAAATTAAGAAGATGGGGCTTGTATAAATTATAAGTACGAGAGATTGCTAACAGTTTCAGAGGGAGCATTCGTTAAAGATTGACAAAAACAGGAGAAAGAAATGCATAAGAAAACGAATGGTTAGCTTTGAAAGATGAAATAGGAAAGACAGCAGACGATCAAATAAGTAAAAAGCAACGCCTAGTAGAAACCCTTGGATAACACAGGACATATTGATTTAGTTGCCGTGAGGAGAAAATGTAAAGATGCAGAAGATGAAGCAGGTAAAAGGGAATACTGACGTCTAAAAAATGAGACTGGTAGGAAGTGCAAAATCGTAAAGCAGGAATGGCTACAGGACAAATGTAAGGATTTAGAAGCATATTTCACAAGGGGAAAGATTGATACCACCTATAGGAAAGTTAAAGAAGCCTTTTGAGAAAAAAACGCAGCTGTATGAATATCAAGAACTTAGAGGAAAACCAGTCCTAAGCAAAGAAAGGAAAGCTGAAAGATGAAAGGAGTACATAGAGAGTCTATACAAGATATATGAAATTGAAGGGAATATTATGGAAGGGGAAGAGGACCTGGTTGAAGACGAGATATGATACTGAAAGAAGAAGTGTCAGAGCACTGAAAGATGTAAGTCGAAACAAGGCCCCAGGAGTACATGACATTCCATCAGAACTGCTGGCAGCCTTGGGAGAGCCAACCATAACAAAACTATTCCATCTGATATTCAAGATGTATGAGACAGGCAAAATACCTTCAGACTTGAAGAACTCTGTATTAATTCTAATTTCAGAGGAAGCAGGTGCTGACAGATGTGAATATTTCCCAACTATCAGTTTAATAACTCATGGTCACAATATACTAACAAGAATCCTTTACTAAAGAATGGGAAAACTGGTAGGAACCGACCTCTAGGACGATCAGTTAGGGTTATGGAGCAACATGCGAGGCAATAATGACCCTACGACTTATCTTAGAAGATAAGTGAATGTAAGGCAAACCTACGTTTATAGCATATATTGACTTAAGAAAGCTTTTGACGATGTTAACTGGAAAACTCTCCTTGAAATACAAAAGGTAGCAGAGGTGAAATATAGGGACCGAAAGGCTATTTACAGCTTGTACAGAAACCAGACAGCAGTCATAAGAGTCGAGGGATATGAATGGGAAGCAGTGATTGAGAAGGGAGTCGGACAGGATCGTAACCTATCGCCAATATCATTCAATCTGCACATTGTGCAACCAGTAAAGGAAAGCAAAGGAAAATTTGAAGTAGCAATTAAAGTTCAGGGAGAATAAATAAAAACTTTGACGTTTGGTGATAATACTGTAATTCTGTCAGAGACAGCAAAGGACTTGGAGGAACAATTGAGTGGAATCGACAGTGTCTTGAAAGGAAGATATAAGATGAGCATCAACTAAAGCGAACAAGGACAATTGAATGTAGTCGAATTATATCAGGTGACTCTGACGAATTAGATTAGGAAATGAGGCACTTGAAGTAGTAGATTAGTTTTGCTATTTTGGGAATCAAAATGACTGATGATAGCTGAACTAGAGAAGATATAAAATTTAGACTGGCAATGGCAAGAAATTTGTTAATATTCGAACATAAATTTAAGTGTCAGGAACTCTTTTCCAACGGCATTTGTCTGGATAGTAGCCATGTATGGAAATAAAACATTAACGAAGAACAGTTTGGACAAGAAGAGAATAGAAGCTTCTGAAATGTGGTGCTACAGAAGACTGGTGAAGAGTAGGTGGATAATGAAGAAACATTGAAGAGAACTGTGGAGTCAAAAAATTCGTGGCACTGCTTGACTGAAAGAAGGGACTAGTTGATAATACGCATTCTGAGATATCAAGGGGTCAGCAATTTAGTATTGGAGAGAAGTGCTAGAAGTAAAACTTGTAGAGCGAGACTAAGGCATGAATACAGCAGCAGATTGAAATAGATGTGGGTTTCAGTAATTATTTGAGATGATGAGATTTGCACATGATAGAGTAGCTTAGAGAGCTGCATCAACCTAGTCATTGGAAGAAGACCATCACCACCACCACCACCACCACCACCATCGCAACAGCAGCAGCAGCAGGAACAACAACAACAACCCAGCCTATGTAGAGAAATTGGTGCTGAGTACCCCTCATAATCTCTGATATGCTATTCTCAGTATCCCTAAGTAAGATACAACCACAACAGTCACTCACTCTTCCTCAAATTTGTGCAACAACATTTAGTGAGAACTATGCTGTCTTTGTTGTAATGATTCCCAGTTCAGTTCTTTGGTTTTAACATAGGTTATACCTACAAATGCATTATGAATTCATTCGATGTCAGTAGTAGGGCAAGGGCGGCACCAGCGCGATTTGTAAGTGCAGGTTGCCTACATCAGGAGTGGGCATGCATTCAGGGATAAACCTATTGTTCTCCTTTGACTGACAGGTCATTAACCTATTGTTCTCGTTTGATTGACATGTCCTTAACCTATTGTTCTGCTAAAAGGATTCTTCCTTTTGAGTGACAGGTCCTTAACCGATTGTTCCCTGCCCCTGCACCCCCACAACCCCTCAGGAAATCTCCAACCCATCCCTTACCTCTCGCTGCTACAGATACACTTTCTGGTTATTGGAATAACCCTCCTCAGTCTTATCAATTTGATTAACTACCTAATTAAATCGATCAATTACTTAACCCATCCCCCCCCTCTGGTAAACCCCCTCCCCTACAACCCTCCCTCCCAAAAATTGGCAGAAAAAAGACTCAGTTGACCAGTCATTTGGAGGGAATCCGATTGCAGCTTATGGAATATTGTTTAAACAATTTAGACAATGTATAGAATGTTGATAATTATTTATGTCAGTGTATGGACTGCAGTTTATTTATTTAGTTAAAGAAGTGGTCAGGATATCAATTGCAATGTATGGAATATTGTTTAAACAATTTAGACAATGTGTGGAATATTGTTTATTTAAACAATTTGTGGGATTCAAGGCAGTGTATGGAATATTTGGAAACTGGTCATAATAGGAAATTCAGGGGTATATTGTATATTTATAAAAAATTCAGTTTGTGGGGGTTGGATTACTCTTGCTCATCATTCTCTGCTGTTTGGAAAGATGTAGGTCTTGTAAGAAGTAATTACATGGGGCAAACATGTTTCATAACCTATTGTTTGGCACTGTACTCTGGGTGTCTTAAACTAACGTTTTTCTCCCTTTGTTGACACTTAACCTATTGTTCTGTTAAGTGATTTTTCATGTCACCACCATCCCCCTAAACTATTGTATCGACTTTGATACCAAATTAAGTAATTCGCTATGTCCTCCCACTCATTGTGGGATATATTTGACAATCTATGGATCACTTTTACAGGGTCTGACTGTCAGTGCAATGTGGCTATCTGTACAAAATATTTTTTTCCCACTGAAAGTCTCATCTGCAGAAAAAGAGATGTAGAGTGTTTCCACACTGGCAGCATCAGTAATTTGGCGGGTAAATTCAGTAAGAGCCAATCAGAATGCTCCATTCATTCACAAGACATCCTTTGTGCTGGGACATAGGAGCCTCTACAGATTGGTTCAAACAAGATGGATCTACGGAAATGTCTGAGAGTAGTGTGATGTTTTCATCTTTGTTCAAGTGTTCAAGGACAAGTTGAAGTATGCCATCCATCTGAGGCATGATGCTGTCCCTCATCTGCCATTGTGGCATTAGGACATCTCCAGACCAGTAGGTGTAGGACACCAAAAATTCCAGCTGCACTACACACACATCTTGCATCTACACATCAGCCATACTGGACAGGTAAACAGGTGCGCATGGCCGACACATCTCTCATGTGGGATGGGATATCCCATTAGGATCACTAGGAGACTTCAAACTGTGTTATTCTATGAAGCACTGCAACAGATTTCTATAGCACGTGCAGAGGGAGACTTGGCTGTTATTTACATAGACATGTGACATCAGTATAACACTCAAAGAATTCTAACTGTATACCCGAAAATAGATTTGACATGGTAAACCACTTCACAGAACAATAGGTTAAGTGATGACAAAGAGGCAAACATTAAGTTAAGACACCCAGAGTACGGTGGTAAACATTACATTATGCAACATGTTTGCCCTATGTAATTATTTCTTACAAGACCCATCTTTCCAAACAGCAGAGAATGATGAGCAAGAGAAATCCAACCCCTGTAAACTGAATTTTTTATAAATAAACAATATACCTCTGAATTTTGAGTTATGAGATCCTCCCTCTCCACCACAGAACAATTAATCAGTTTAATTATGCAGTCAATCAAACTGATAAGACTGAGAGGGGCTATTTCAATAACTCAGACCTGAAAGTGTACCTGTAGCAGTGATGGAGAGGAAATGGGTTGAAGGTTTCCTGGGTTGGGGGGGTAGGGGGTGGGCCAACAATAGGTTAAGGATCTGTGAATCAAAAGGAATGATCCTTTTAGCACAACAATAGGTTAACGACCTGTCAATCAAAGGAGAACAATAAGAGTACCCCTGAGTGCACGCCTGTCCCTGATGTAGGTAACCCGCACTAACAAAATGTGCTGGTGCCACCCTTGCCCTATTACTGAAGTCTGCTTGATAAGGACTGGAAGTACTCGAGTGGTAACCAAGAATTAGTCTTAGCAGCATCTTGTAGCAAATCAACTTTTTAGATGCATCACACTTTCCCAGAACTCTTCCAACAACGTTATACTAATGCTCACGTAATATGAGAAATCGTCCAAGTAATTGAGAACATTCAAGTGTGTAGATCCATTTTTTCACCCGGACTGTCATGCAGGTGACTGATAGCTTCCAGAATGCGATGCACTACCCAACCAATTCCAGAACTGAGAAAAACTTCATGGAACTGGGGATGATTCTGCGCAGTTCTACTGACCCCCTTTTCTCCTCGCAAGCTACCTGACCTCTGTCCTATTCAAGACACCTGGATGGCTACTGGGAGAGGCGTGTGTGCCTTATTACTGGCTATGACCTACTTCATAGTGTATGGTGTCGGCCGTTTGGTGCACTTTCCCAGTATCGTCAGTGTTTCATGGAGTGTATATTATGACCAGTTTAGGCAGTCAGTCATTAGGGCAGGGATGGGTGGTACATGGTACTAGGTAGATGCCTCTGACTCAGTTGCTCACAAGTTTCAATATAATAATCTCGTGGTGAGGGGCAACATTACACGGTAGATTATAAGATTAAACTTCATCTAGGATGCTCCATCACGAAAAATGTTTAACATATAGTATGTTTAAATTAAGAGAAGTTGTTCGAAAATTGTGTTCTCCAACTGCACTGCAGATACTACAGCAAAATAATAAATTTTTATGATTAGCTCCAGTAACTGGACTGTTGTTTGGACAAAGACAGAGGCAATAATGGTTTATACTGAGAATTTATCTCGCCTCTCTACAGGTACCTAATAGCTAAAGCTTTTAACATCACGACATAAGAAAGTAGCCAAAGTGTTTCAGATAAGGTTAAAGCACTAACATGTGAGTATGGCCTTGTATATACGTGTCCCTGATGATTAAAATGGGGATGTCATGCGGATAATGTTATCCGTCTCTCACGAGATAGTCATCGATGCGATGCTAAAACCTAATTTTCCTTCCATCCTGTACTTTATTTTACGCATGTCGATGTACAACTGAAGAAATGTATATACTAACTTGAGAAGTCTATCTCTCAAATCAAGCGTCTCTCTCTAAGTTACTGAAATATTTATCGTGCATTATCACGTACACAAAATTTTTTTAAATGTCTGCTTTACGCAAAGTCCTCTGTGGCTTTCATTCAATACTGCTTCATTTTCTTCACAATTAAAAGTGTCAAAATACTGCAGGTTCCCATAAAATATTTAATCAGCCCAAAAAGCTTTGAGACTGTATTAATAATAAACAGAGAAAAGTTAAGATCATGGTTGTAATGCTTCGTATGTGCTGCATAATCTCCCGCCACTTGAGTACAAGGCACAGAACGCTCATACATACATGTGAAACTGTCGGAAAAGTCATAATTTTGGGTTTTGCTCATGTTGGGCGTCGTATTGGCTTGAATGTCGCTTATGTCACCAAGTCTCATCACCCGCAATAATTCCATTCCAGAAGGGAATTTTCTGTATTTTTGGTTTCAATCAAAACGTGGCGGGTGTCCAAGTGTCATTTCTGTTCGGGAGTCAAAGTTTGTGGGATAAAATTTGCACACACTTTTCTCCTCTTCAAAACATTCTGGTGAATGTCGAACACCTGACTTAGAGATGTTGCTCCACTGCGATTACCGAGCGAGGTGGTGCAGTGGTTAGACACTGGACTCGCATTCGATGGGACGACGGTTCAATCCCGCGTCCGGCCATCCTGATTTAGGTTTTCCGTGATTTCCCTAAATCGCTACAGGCAAATGCCGGGATGGTTCCTTTGAAAGGGCACGGCCGACGTCCTTCCCCATCCTTCCCTAATCCGATGAGACCGACGACTTCGCTGTCTGGCCTCCTTCCCCAAAAAACCCAACCCAACCCTCCACTGCGATTTGTAACAAAACAACGCAGTCGGCTGCACGTCTACAGTTTAAAACTACATTCTCATAACTGACTGATCGGATGTACATTGTTGTTTACAGTTGGTCGTTCAAGCTGCCACCGTGCTTAACTGCACAGTCGTCGCTTGTACGGCAATAATAAAATAAGTCTCGGAACTTCTTGGATGGATGGTATAGATTCGAAAAAAAGACGTAAGGCTATATGTCTACCGAATAGGTATCCAATCTCTGCCGCTATGGTATTTCCAACTGTAGTCTCTTTTCTTTACCATATTTATGAAATTTAATTACACGAATGGCAAATTAATATCATGGACGTAGTAATAAATTACTCTTCGTATGTAGAAAGCTGGAACAACTATCTGTGCCCGTTGATTATCTTCCTTTCTCTCCTCTTGGGCTCGTACTGCTGCCGCTGCATTCTACGCATGTCGCCTTTGGTTTTCATCTTCCCATGCTTTTCCTTCTTCTTCTGTTTCTCTTTTTCGCGAGGTCTTCTCTATCCCACCTAACCAAGCAACCTACGGTTCTACTTTTCTTCTTCTTCTATTAGGATGGTACATCAAGATCTTCTATGACCATCTGTCATCTGTCATTCGCATTATATGTACATACCAGGCGAACTGTCATTCTTCAATCTGTTATGCTTTTTTGAGTCTCGGTCACTGCCATGATCGTTGTATTTCTTACGTTATCTCGCCGAGATATTCTATAGGATCTTCTGAGATAGTCCATTTCTACAACTCTCATTTTATTTTTGTTTTTTTCCAGTAAGATACTAAGCTGTACCACTTTTTCTCAGCTACAAGGAGAACATGAAGCGGTTCTCGGCGGTATTCCGTGAGCATCAGGAGGGATCACTGGACAAGGCTGTCTGGTGGATCGAGTACGTGATCCGCCACAATGGTGCCCCACATCTGCGCACTGCAGCCCTCGACCTGAGCTGGTGGCAGCTGCTGTTGGTCGACGTCATCGCCTTCATGGTTGCGACGGCGTCCATTTTGGTCTACCTGCTGTACAAGGCAATTTGTTACTGCAGAAGCTTACCACGTGCATATATGAAACAGAAGAGGTCATGAACATGCTGGAGGAACGTATTGACAAAACATACATAACTTTAAATGGGAAGTGTAAATTATTTTAACTGTCTATTAAATCGGTGATGAATAGTCTGACATTTTGGTGCTACGTGGCTGAACATGTTTAATGATGTAATGTGAGAAACATTTCCTACTGTTCATGTGGTCAAAATATATATTTACCTATTTATTGATTAATGAAACTAATTTCGTTATTTCGAAACTCAGTTATTAGCTCTACCACTTTTAAAGGGCTTAATATTATGGTGCTTGTGTTTAATTATTTGTGTAATAGTGGATGCGACATTTCATGTCATAAAATGTTTTCACTCATTACCAGACGCAGCTGTGGTTACCTTCTTGCCTGTTTCAGTTGTAATCTACGTACAAAAGAGGCCAAAATGTAGTTAGACTTGATAATGTTACCTGATACGCACTGAATGTTTGTAGGCTTATAAATGTTATAAAACAGTCTACTGGTTATCTTCCAGACAATTACCCGAAATGCACTGATTTTCTGTTGGCTTAAAAATATGATTAAAATACCCTGTACGTATCTCTCAGACAACTGTAAATTATTAGAGAATTTTGTCCTAGTTAACATGAAAGCCTTATTTCTATAACAATAAATTCGGTGTTAATGAAGCAGAATGGTATTTGATGTGGTCTCGAAATTTTGGGAAATAGGAGACCTAAATGGTATTTTCAATGTATTATCATCACACAACTATCAGTGAAGGCATAAACAGATAAACACGAAAATTATCAGAAGTTCAATCTGACACCTAATGCTTGCAAACAACTGACTAGAAATCTTTACAGATAAAAATAAAAAAAAAAAAACATTGAAGACATTCTGGACAAAAGTAATTTTCTTTCCTGGGTATGTAAAGGTACCAGAATGCCACCTTTGATTATATGCCTAATTATCGAAGTAAGAACGTAGAAAACCGGAAATTTTTATAGCATTTGTCAACATAGATTGTGCTACGAAGCATGTCATCTGCAAATAGTTGCTCCTTATCTTCGGGAGAACAAATATACGGTTCAGATCCTAGAGCGTGTCATGAACGCCATCTAAATTCATGTGTATGTAATAAAAGTGGACAACGAAGGCAGGAGACTATGTTAAGAGAGATGTGCCAATGCTAGGGTTCAGAGATTTAAAAAGGTAATGAAGGTTTAAACAAACGTCTTTAACGACATTTTAATGTTAGCAAGCTGAGCTAAAGCGACCGCAGTCAACGTCGTTGCAAAATTATGGTGGTACTACACGTCATGATTGACAAGGATTTTGTAGTGGGTTGTGTGCAACTATTTATATGAGTACAATCATGACAGACCACTCTTGGTGTTCGAATACGACTACTCACATGCAATCTTACCAATATTTGCACAATGTAGCTCACAAGATCACGAACATCCATAATGAAAATTACATATGGGGCGTTTCTTTAGTGAAACAATCAAGGGGGTTCCAGAATCTTTTACTGTTAAATGTTACAAAGAACAACTGTAACTTGTTTTGCCTGAATAACTGAATATGAAGAAAAAATTTACGCGTAAATTGAACGTTTTTAGCTATTTATATTTTTATATAGCTAAACATCTTGAGCACCAAATGTATAATGACTGTCTGATACAAGTGTTAGTACCGTGTTCCTAGATTGGGTATTAACGACTAGTCCAGTGAGAAGTTCACAATAGTTCCAGAATGAGATTTTCATTCTGCAGCGGAGTGTGCGCTGATATGAAACTTCCTGGCGGATTAAAACTGTGTGCCGGACCGATACTCGAACTCAGGACCTTTGCCTTTCGCGGGCAAGTGCTCTACCATCTGAGCTACCCAAGCACGACTCACGCCCCGTCCTCATAGCCTTACTTCCGCCAGTACCTCGTCTACTACTTTCCAAACTTCACATAAGCTCTCCTGCGAACCGGAGACATGGCTTAGCCACAGGCTCTGAGCACCATGAGACTTAACTTCTGAGGTCATCAGTCCCTAGAACTTAGAACTACTTAAACCTAACTAACCTAAGGACATCACATACATCCATGCCCGAGGCAGGATTCGAACCTGCGGCCGTAGCGGTCGGACGGTTCCAGGCTGTAGCGTTTAGAACCGCTCGGCCACTCCGCTTAGCCACAGCCTGGGGGATGTTTCCAGAATGCGATTTTCACTCTGCAGCGGAGTGTGCGTTGATATGAAACTTCCTGGCAGATTAAAATTGTGTACCAGACCGAGACTCGAACTCGGGACCTTGCCTTTTGCGGGCAAGTACTCTACCATCTGAGCTACCCAAGCACGACTCACGGCTCGTCCTCACAGTAGGAGATGAGGTACTGGCGGAAGTAAAGCTGTGAGGACGGGGCGTGAGTCGTGCTTGGGTAGCTCATATCGTAGAGTACTTGCACGCGAAAGGCAAGGTCCCTAGTTCGAGTCTCGGTCCGGCACACACATTTAATCTGCCAGGAAGTTTCACAATAGTTCTTTATTGCTTTCAGCAGGTTACACCAAGAACAAAAATTACACAAAAACTACCTTCCGCTCCTCCTGCGGAATGACACATACACTGACCATCTAGACTGTGGCTTGGGCCCAAGAGTCAGAAAATAAACAATCTACATTGATAGCACTATGAACGGAGCTTCAGTTGGGATCGTCGTGTACTTCGCTGGCACGCTGTCGGAAGCTATTGAGCTGCAGTGCAGCCGGCGTCATGAGGCGGCCAGCTCTTGCCGACGGCAACTGTCCCCTCTGATCGCTACGTCTGCTTAAAAATATTCGTTCTTCCGGGAGAGATATGATCCCCTCATGCACACGTGACTGGCAGGGGTGTTGTTAGGCGGTACTGCAGCGACCAGTGGCTACGCCTGTTGAGAATCCTCGCTCCCGGGACGCCTCCTACGGCTCCTGGTGGTGACTTGCCAGTGACTTCGGCGTCCAGCGATGTCGTGGTAGCGTGCATGAGCGGCGCGGTTCCTGGCCTGGGCAGCGTAGAAGTCGTGCGGGTTGCAGATGGTACCCCTGGGCACCATAGGAGCTCGCAAAAAAAAAAACAACGGATCGTAAAGCATCAGTTGGTGTTATATTTGTAGCTATGCTGACATTAATTAATAAGATTTAGCAACTATCTATTAATGAAAACATAAATTTAAACAACCAGGTGCACCATTTGTTTCTATCGATCTATCTATACTAATAATAAAACTGTAAACCCGTCGTGTCTGTCCGTATGGACACGCTAATCTCCCAAACAACTTGACAAATTTTTATGGGATATTCACAGGTAACTTGAGCGCAACTTTCGATAGCGTATAAGCTTCATTTCATCAAAATACTATCACAGAAAAAAATATATCATGAATTAAAATTTTATCTAAAACCAGCGTGTGTCTCTGTTTGAAACCACTAAACACCAAATCTACTTGGCGAATTAACGTTGGGTTTTGACAGGTAACTTGAGTGTAGCTTGGGGCAAGGTATAGGCTTGATTTCATAAACATCTATCATGAAAAAAATATCTTAATTTAAAGTTTTAAACATCTCCTAAGCTTAGTAGTTGGATGTTTAATCATCATGGCGTAATACCCCTAGGAACCAATATATGACGCTTTTGGTTTCTTAGTACACCAAAGAACCAATAGATGGCGCTGTTACCTTTTTTTTTTGAACCTAGTGACAGCTGTATTTTCGGAAGTTTATGTCAGTGCCAGAATTAATCACCACAATCTTATCTTTACAAATACAAACTAAAAGTGAATTTACGCTACTGGCCATTAAAATTGCTACACCACGAAGATGACGTGCTACAGACGCGAAATTTAACCGACAGGAAGAAGATGCTGTGATATGCAAATGATCAGCTTCTCAGAGCATTCACACAAGGCTGGCGCCGGTGGCGACACCTACAACGTGCTGACATGAGGAAAGTTTCCAACCGATTTCTCATACACAAACACCAGTTGACCGGCGTTGCCTGGTGAAACGTTGTTGTGATGCCTCGTGTAAGGAGGAGAAATGTGCACCATCACGTTTCCGACTTTGATAAAGGTCGGATTGTAGCCTATCGCGATTGCGGTTTATCGTATCGCGAGATTGCTGCTCGCGTTGGTCGAGATCCGATGACTGTTAGTAGAATATGGAATCGGTGGGTTAGGGGGGTAATACGGAACGCCGTGCTGGATCCCAACTGCCTCGTATGACTAGCAGTCGAGATGACAGGCATCTTATCCACATGGCTGTAACGGATCGTGCAGCCACGTCTCGGTCCCTGAGTCAACAGATGGGGACGTTTGCAAGACAACAACCATCTCCACGAACAGTTCGACGACGTTTGCAGCAGCATGGACTATCAGCTCGGAGACCATGGCTGCGGTTACCCTTGACGCTGCATCACAGACAGGAGCGCCTGCGATGGTGTACTCAACGACGAACCTGGGTGCACGAATGGCAAAACGTCATTTTTTCGGATGAATCCAGGTTCTGTTTACAGCATCATGATGGTCGCATCCGTGTTTGGCGACATCGCGGTGAACGCACATTGGAAGCGTGTATTCGTCATCGCCATACTGGCGTATCACCCGGCGTGATGGTATGGGGTACCATTGGTTACACATCTCGGTCACCTCTTATTCGCATTGACGGCACTTTGAACAGTGGACGATACATTTCAGGTGTGTTACGACCCGTGGCTCTATCCTTCATTCGATCCCTGCGAAACCCTTCATTTCAGCAGGATAATGCACGACCGCATGTTGCAGGTCCTGTACGGGCCTTTCTGAATACATAAAATGTTCGACTGCTGCCCTGGCCAGCACATTCTCCATATCTCTCAGCAACTGAAAACGTCTGGTCAATGGCGGCCGAGCAACTGGCTCGTCACAATATGCCAGTCACTGCCCTTGATGAACTGTGGTATCGTGTTGAAGCTGCATGGGCAGCTATAACTGTACACGCCATCCAAGCTCTGTTTGACTCAATGCCCAGGTGTATCCAGGCCGTTATTTCGGCCAGAGGTGGTTGTTCTGGGTACTGATTTCTCAGGACCTATGCACCCAAATTGGGTGAAAATGAAATCACATGTCAGTTCTAGTATAACATATTTGTCCAATGAATACCCGTTTATCACCTGCATTTCTTCTTGGTGTAGCAATTTTAATGGCCAGTAGTGTACTTGGCTAAGACGTACGGGTTTACTGATTTCGCTTTTTATAACTACAAGTAACATGAGCTCAAATTTGTGCCAATTTGCAACGTCTTTCTCGTCGTCAGTAACACACAATCACACAGAGTTACAAATGAAACTGCGTGGCCATAAAAGCGAAGTAACAGTCGTCTTAGGTTATCTGTGTAACAAAAGCTTCGACTGTTATCCTCTTACCGGGTCTGGTATACATGGTGTTCAGAAACAGTCGAAAAAGTTTGTAGGGGTGTTGCAGGACAAGGCTGTGCTGAGAAATAACCGTTAAGAAAAAAAGCGATACGTTGTTCTGTTTCCTAGTTAATTAGCATTGAAGTTAACCAATCAGGCCGCTACGAACGAAAATTCAAGCGGCCCGCCAGAAACGATTAGCGTCAGTTGTTCTCATAGCATAGACGATAACGCACGTGACTGCTCAGCATTTTGTTCGCGTTCGATCCTTTATACGTCTCACGTCAAATTTTCGTATCGATCTCTTGTTCGGTATTAGGAAAAAAAAAATGGTTCAAATGGCTCTGAGCACTACGGGACTTAACTGCTGAGGTCATCAGTTTCCTAGAACTTAGAACTACGTAAAACTAACTAACCCAAGGACCTCAAACACATCCATGCCCAAGGCAGGATTCGAACCTGCGACTGTAGCGGTGACGCAGTTCCAAACGAACAAAACGTTTGGCAATACTGCTTCTGGTGGGTTAATTGAATTTGCGCACGCTATGACCTGGTTGGCTAACTTCAATACTAATTAACTCAGAAAAGGCGGAAAGTACCGTTTTTTCCCCTTAACAATTACCTCTCAGCACAATCGATCCTATAGCAACCTTACAAGATTTTAAGACTGTTTCTGACCACCCTGTAGATTTCTGTAGAGGCCTAATGGCCGTCACCAAGTAGTTCATCACCAGAAGTCACGAGTCACGAGTGTCGGAAGTGGAACTGTCTGCCACACAAATAACATCGCTGCCTTTCTCCGAGTCTGCCTCCACGTAACTGGAGTGGTTGGATATTGTAGCGCTCCCCCTTTTAAGCCGCACATAGAGGCGGTAATGTACGAGATGGACGTGGAATTGTTGATGAAGAAAATAAAGAGGACGGTGTCTCTACCAACAGCTCAGTGGCAGTGGTGGCGACACGTTTTCGCCCCTCTTTGATACCTTGCTTCCACCCTTCAACTGACTCGTGTCTTCTATGGGTGCACCTCACCATCCTAGCGTGACAATGGTTGAACATGGCTGCCATACTCCCAGGATTCTGACGCACTGCTCAAATAAAATTCGCATTATTATTGAATCAAAAGTCAAATTTAGATGAAGGTTGCATCATGAAATTGAAAAATTCGTGGAGCATATTTCATGCATCGCTTGAACCAAGTTATGCTTTTTGCACCATATAATATCAGAAGATATAATATTTGATTATATTGTTGTTACAAAGTTTCAAAGAAAAAGTAAATTGATCACAGTTGTGAACAAAGCAAAATGTCAAATAAATCGTCAGAATTCCGAATGGTAAGTGATTTTTTTTACTCACATCATATAATATTTTTCAGGTAGTTAGTATTACATACCATATTACCAACATCTGGTTGCATAATGATTTTCTCCATCATTACAGAGAGGAACATCCTTAAGTTTAGTACGTTTTTCCATGTGCAGCAGAATTTGATCTGGGTGATATGGCCCAAGCTCTGGTTAATATTATATCACCTACATAGAATTTCTTCAGTCTCACCAATATATCAACCTTTTCTCTTGTCTTTTCTGACATCGCCTTCATTATTTGCAGTACAGTCTTTGTATTTCACCTAATGCTGTATCCATCCTTGGTGGGAAAAACTCTTAATTTTCATAGTTCTTTGACAAGACCTCAATTGGAGATTTTCCTATTATTGACTGTGTCGATATGTTCATACCATCTTTAAACACTTCCCAATATTTTATACACTTTTGTTTCCCACATTTCAACCAGAATGCTCCTACAACTTTTCTTTGCAGATTCAGGTTCACAAATTTAGACTGATAAAGATGTGAACATTTCCTTCTTTGGTTCAAGATGATGAGCTATGTTGACCAACCGAGTTATAATCCAGTACTTTGCTTGGGATTACAGTATAAATTTGTCCTTCAGAATTTATGTCCAAAAGCTTTGATCTTGTGCCACAGGTTCAGAATTTTCTCTTAGTCTTTCCATGTAGCATCTGAACTTAAGTAGTCTATAGCTCAAGAAGCCATTCTGGACAATTCTTCAGTCCCATATTCAGTCAAATATGATTTCTAATTCTTTTCTACATTTTCTAAATGTGGTCTCATTCCGTGATAAATTGTCTTTATGTAATACATCATTTCTGTTTTTCCAATCAACTTTCACCATTTCCAGTGTTATGAGCCGATTTCACTGCATTCTTTATGTATTTGTCAATCTGCACAGGGAATTTGTCACCACATTCACTATTCCTGATTGGTATTAGTCATAAAATTATGTTCTTGCAAAACTAATGTCAGTCCACTGTGTGTCATTCTGTAGTCTGGCAGAATAGACAATATTCTGTGGCCCTGATAAACATACATCTTATTATATCTGTTACATAATTTCAGAAATGTTCCTACAGTAGTGAACACTTACATTTCTTTACATAATATTGCTACTCCAATTTTCACTGTTCTACCAGAAAAGGCAATGGGTCTCTTCTCTTATCCTTACGCGTTCTCAATAAGTCCAAAGACTTCTTGCACTCTCCTATATTCATAATATTAGTCACTGCAAGGAATTCTCGTAATAAAGTTAGGTGCCAGAAAAAAATACGTAATAGCTCTAATTTAATGGGTATTGGCTGCTCATTACAAAAATGTGTTTTTACGAATGCTAAATTTTCCTTTTTAACTCTAGTCACGTTTTGCCTGACTTACCAGATTCCTTCAAATTTTCTGTGAACACTGAAATAAAATTTTTTTAAAAAAAATTTGTTTCTATGCTCTAAGACTACTTAGTTACCTTTATTTTTCTGAATTAGGTTTGATATGTTCTGCTGATATGATATAACCACAAAATTTTAGCGGATTTATATGACTATCATTTCTTTTAAGATCATCAATAATCTAGGTAAGATTTCTTTATCTTCTGTCCAATTCTTTGTGGTCATTCATGTGTTGTCCACATAAACCTACCTTCAGAGTCGCTCTTGTTCTCAATCAGATCTAACATTTTAGAGAACATGGATACAAAACTGTTCAGCAGATGACAGGACTTTAAGCTGCTATTGCAGACGCAATAAATAAGAATCGAATATTTGCAATACCAATAATGAAATTTTATTAAGATGACTTGAGTTTGTGATTTTTGTTGTGATGGATTTGTTGTTAGGGAAGCAGTTATTAGTAATTAGGCAATCAGACAGCGTAATTAAACCAATGCACTTTGGTGTTGGTTTTGAAATCAATAAAAATTAAAATGTGTGTTGCACCAGCTGAAGGAAAATAACAGTCAGCTCATAGTCGCATTTACTATCTGAAAAATTACGTTTTGGAGAATGCTTGTATTATTAGTAGTAGTACCATTTACAAAAATCTTAGTAGTTAATTCCAAAGCTCTTAAATTGAAAGAACATATATCTATCCACCAGAATCAAGGAACGAAAAACAGTAATATGACTATCATATTAATAGTTATCTTTACATAAGATTGCTACTCGTAGATGTTAGATACTAATACGAATCGCTTCGAGGAATACTGCCTAGTTTTTACTCAGCTGGTGTAGTGCTTATTAGTATTAGACAAGAGTTAGTAACGTGACAGCATTTGGTGACAAATAGCAGTTCAGTCAGTGTATCTGAGAAAGCATCGTCTGCACTTGGTGGGTGTGTTGTATATGTTGACTGATAAGACTGAAGCAGGAGTGTAACAACAGTGACTTTAACTGTTATTGCTTACACTCACGACTAAAGCCTTATGTGACCTATCAGCAGAATTCACAGTGCCTCACATCAGGTGCAGAAACAAAGTGGCTCAAAGCAACGGTGTGTCAAAGTCTGCAACAGTCTGCAAAAAAATTGCTGTGGATGTGCGTTGCTTTTGAGTGTCCAGCTTGAATTTTCATCTTTACCAATCGAAAGTTCCGTTAACATCTTTATTTGCTCTTAAGTAACAGCTTCTTTTCTAGTTTGCTTAAATATTTTCCTCTTGATCATCCTACACATATTCTGGGAGTGAAACTGTTCATGTTCTTTCCCTGCATGTGAACCTCCTCTACTAATGATCCGTTTATAACATGTATGGACTGTAGTTAGATCGATACCTATAGTAACAGTAATACTACCAAGTTTTCTGTACTAGTTCCACTAGTAATTTCTGGCTGTCCGTTTGTTGTAATATGCATTAATCATCTTCTGATGCATATTGGTCTGTCTTTCTTAAATACAGTTACATAGGTACGATGAGAGTCAGTCAGTGACATTTGAGTCATTCCCATTTCTATCTTTGCTTAAATCTTTCTCAGTCGGCACCAGTTTTTCTATGTGGGCTGGGCTATTTTTATTGTTGTAGTTTTCAGTCCAAAGACTGGTTTGAGAGAGCTCACCATGTTACTCTATCCTGTGCAAGCCTCCTCATCTCCTAATAACCACTGCAACCTACATCCTTCTAAATATGCTTAATGTGTTCATGCCTTGGTCTCCCGCAAAGATTTTTACTCCCCACATTTCCCTCCAGTACTAAATTGGTGATCTCCTTATGTCTCAGAAATTGTCCTATCAACTGATCCCTTCCTTTTAGTCAAGTTGTGCCACAAATTTCTTGTTTCCACAGTTATGTTCAACCTCTCCTCTTACTTAGGCGATCTACTTGTGTTAGCCTCAGCATTCTGCTGTAGCTCTGCATTGCAAAAGCTTATAATCTCTTCTAGAATAAAATGTTCTCGGGGTTCCAACCACGTCAAGCAATTAAAATTACACGACGTTTCGGAAAGCACTCCTTGGCCACTGTCAAGTGGTATGAATCCCAGTGGGCTGCTAATACGCCACTTATATACACTAGCTGCCGGTTGTGGCGTCACTGGTGCCTACGGCATTGCCATGTAAAGGTATATGTTGACTGGGCATATGATGCACCCGCTTCACCTGCGCGATCTCTGGATCCCACCCTGTGCTGAGCAGCAGGCCACCGTCTCTATTGAGAGTGTTATCTGTGATTTTTATTTCATTGGCTTCTTTAATTAAACAATCCCAAAAGACGTTAGTGCCAGCCACGATGGATGTTTCGTCAAATTTTATGTCACAGCTGCTTTCTTATATTCTGTTCTTGTCTAAACAGTTTCACTTCCATACATGCCTACAGCCCAGACAAATACCTTCAGATAACAGTTCCTAAAACTTAAATCTATATTGATGTTAACAAATTTCTCTCCTTCACAAACGCTTTTACTGCCATTGCCAGTCTACATTTTAAATCCTCCCTGATTTGGCCATCATCAGCTATTTTGCTGCTCAAATAACAATACTCGCCTACTACTTTAAGTGTCTTGTTTCCCAGCCAAATTCCCTCAACATCATGTAATTTAATACGGCTACATGTCATTATCTTTTTTTTACTTATTTTGATGATCATCTTATATCTTCCTTTCAAAATGCTATCCATTCCATTCAGATGCTCTTGCAAGTTCTTTGCTGTGTCTGACAGAATTAGAATGTCATCGACAAACCTCAAAGTTTTTACCTCTCCTTCCTGAACTTTAATTCCTACTGCTAATTTTTCTTTGGTGTCCTTTATTGCCCACTCAGTGTACAGAATGAATAACATCAGCGAGAGGCTACAACCCTATCACTCCTCTGAACCACTGCTTTCCTTTCACACCTCTCTCTTTATAACTGCCATGCCGTTTCTATACAAGTTGTAAACAGCCTTCCGCTCCCTGTATTTTACCCCTGCTACCTTCAGAACTTCAGAAAGGTTCTTACAATCAACACTGTGGAAAGCTTTTTCAAAGATCACAAATGCTATAAATGTAGGTTTTACTTTCCTTAACCTATCTTCCAAGAGAAGTCGAAGGGCTTGTATTGGCTTGTGTGTTCATACATTTGTCTGGAATCCAAAGTAATTTTCACTGAGGTCGGCTTCTACCAGTTTTTCTATTCTTCTGTATAGAATTTGTGGTAGTATCTTGCAACTGCGACTTATTAAACTGACAGTTCGGTAATATTCACGATTGTCAGCACCTACTTTCCTTGAAACTAGAATTATTCCATTCATTTTTAAGTCTGGGGGTAATGCGCCTGCCTCATACAACTTGCACACCAGATGGAGTAGCTTTGTTACGACTAGCCCTCCCAACGCTGTCAGTAGTTCAGACAGAATGCCTTGTCACTCATTTTTTAGGTCTTTGTATTCCCTTTCGCCTGTTTTATATGCTGTATGTTTATGTTTTCTCTTTTCATCAATCAAATTCAAAATCTCCTGTGATATCCAAGGACATCTACTAGGATTTGTTTCTTTTGTTCTCAAAGCTATCTATTCATCCTCTACTGTGTTGCTTTCCCCTGTTCTAGTCAATCGTCGCTTAACACTCCTCTGAAACTCTCAACTACGTTGCATTCTTTCAACTCTCCATCTCCTAAATATCCAACCTTTTCGCAACTTTTCCATTTTTAATCTATAATTGATATCTACATCTGTCCATGGGAATGTCTTACATTTTAAAATCTGATTCATAATTCTCTGTCTTGCCATTATATAATCAGTCTGGAACCTTCTATTATCTCCAAGTCGTTTCCACTTCTGCAGCCTCCTTTCATGATTCTTAAACCAAGTGTTACCGATGATTAAAATATACTTTGAGCAAAATTCTGGCAGGTGGCTCCCTCTTTCATTTCTCCCCCCCCCCCCCTACCCCAGCCCACATTCACCTACTATTTTTACTTCTCATCCTTTTGGTCCTTTGGATTTTCATTTCCTCAACACATTTAAATTTTCATCTCCCTTAACTATCTGAATAATTTGTCTTATCTCATCATACATTTATTCAATCTGTCTCTCCTCTGTGGAGCTAGTAGTCTGGGTATGGTCTTCAAAAATTCATAGGGCTTCTATTTATAATATTTCATTACCTCAGGTTGACCAGAAAAATCTTTATTGGTGGTTAGTATGTATGTTCCCTAATCCCAGCTTTCGTGATTTCATAAGCCTTTAATAACAAATGCTGTCACATCAGCAACATCTTCAGTTAGCGTTAATGTTGCTCATGCAGCTCTGAACAGTCGATCACTTAGCCTATATATTTCATTAATTTCGTGTCCCACGTGATATGTTCCTCTATAAAACATTTGCCACTTGGATTTTCTTTGGTAGTGCACATCTTACAAAATCAAGAACTCTATCCTCTCCTTGTGCCTTAATTCTCAACCTTCCACTTCCATTCTCATCATCGTTTCAAATAATAGACCAAGTGGCATTTTACAGTCCATTTCACACGCTGATATACTTTGTGTGGGTATGCAATTTAGAGAGTGTCATTTTTCTAATATGTTGAAGCCAATTTTGTTTTATTCTTAGAGGTAACCTAGTATATGTGGTATCTTAAGTTCTTGGGATATGGATTTATTGTGTTTATGATCTAGAAAATGTTATCTTCAGTTTTCCCATGGAATTTCATTTCAGTGACTACTAAACGATTCCTTGATATGCTGTTAATCTTTTTTGTCTTTGGACTTTCATAGTTTTGAAAATATTACTTAAGATTGTGAGTTGTATACAATTGGTTATTAAGCTTATTTGGATTATTAATCTCCACTGTCTTACAACTGTACTGATACAAATGTGGAGGTAAGAGGCAATCCTATCAAACTCCACTATTAATTTGTTTCCATGCAGATGAATCTGTTCCTAATTCCAGTGAGACAATATTTTCTCTAGACAGTTACCAGTTGAAGATTACAATCTAATTAGATGTCAATTTTAGATTTGAATAAGCCTTTCTTGTTTACATGAGGTGTTGGTTAGGTTGTTAAGTATCTTCAACGAATTTGGTGTAAATGTAAACTAGAAAAAAGAAGATTTATACAGAAACAAGTGAAATTTCTTATGCACCTCAGGGATTTGTATCTGACTCATAGATGCAAGATGCAATTAGAGACTTTCCTGTCCCTAAGAAGAGAATGTAGTTTAGTTTTGGGTTTGATCAACTTTTGCAAACGGTTTATAAATATTAATTTATGGCTGTGCTACATATGTGTGCAGTGAGAACCAAGAAGACTGTCTGGGACTGGGACGCCAAAGCTGAAACAAAATTTCAGAGTATAAATCGCTTCTTTTGCAAAGCCCTCTTCTAGTACATACAGGCTTTAGTCAGCATTTTTGGATGAGTTCGGATAGTTCTAAGATATAAGTCTCGATGCTGAGTTATTACAGGAAGTTTAGATGGAGTGGTGATCTGTCATATTACCGTTTTTGTGAGCTAGACGCTCACAAAGTGTGAATGCAAGTATTCAGTAACTGAATCTCAGGTTCTAGCCATCCTATGGGGCTTTGTGAAATTTAGTTGTTGCTTATGTGGCCAGACTACTAAAGTTTATACCGACCACAGAGCCTTGGAGTCGTTAATGTGTGAGAAATTGAGTCAGGATCACTTAGTCAAGTGGGTACTGTTCCTTCATGAGTTTAATTTCACAGTTGTCTCAATTCCCAAATCGGAAAAATGTCGCTGATTCGCTATTGAGGTCTCGTCCAGGGCCGACTCGTGGGACTAAGTATTATCTCAAGACAAACAGGTATCACTTATTTGCAAAATGTCACATTTAGTAATTTCCTTACGGTTTAACTTGAAAAGATTGCTCAGGAGCAAGTGTAATGTATCCCTTTCACAAATAAACAAATGTAAAGAGTGAGATAATGTGATTTGTGTGATAACTATTCAAGTTATGGGACACATCACATTGACAACAGCAGGAGTATAGTAACACTGTGGAGTTGTATATTTTTTTGTATTAGTGATAAAATTGAAACTCCTATTGCATCAATTAATATTGGAATACCTGACAGCTGAAAATCTTGAAATAGGCAGTAACAGAAGTTCTTATCAGAGATTTGAAAAGCTTGGTGTCACATTAGCACGCAGATCTTGAATTGCAATACGACAAGTGATTTGCATGATAATAGCAATGATAATTCGACTTCATAAAAATATTAGACTCTAGGCTCAACTTTTGAAAATGTAAATGCACATTCAATAGTGTGCTGGTGGCGTGTGGTCATCATAGCACCAAATCGACTGCTTCCAACAGGGTTAATTAGCTGAAATCATATGAATGGTTTACAATTGATAGGGCAGTAATGAATAAAACACAATACACTTTTAAATGTCATGTATATTAACGACATAAATACAGAACCTTCTCCTCTCCACAACCAATCAAAAGAGCCAATGAACAGTTAAACACAAGGATAAGTTTTGCATCAATTTTTCTTGGAAACAGATGATCCACGAATTTTGCAGAGATTTTATAATATACACTTGTGATATAGTCTCTACAGAATAATTTCCTCACTGACTTTAAATTATATTATAATGATTCATTACAGTATCACCTTGAATGGTGCAGACAAAGTTTACAATAGTTTATTTCCATCTTTAGCTTCAATTAATATAGAATTTGAGTATTTCATCGATTTTAGAATAAAAAGCACGATAGTACATCGAGATGTCAATTCAGTATAAAATATAGCACAAACACAGTGTCAGATAGTGTTTCTGACAGATTAGTTTTTACACAGTACATTTTTAACAAACATGCTTTCTGTGTATATCTCAAAGAGTCTTTGTTTGGTTTAGTTTGGAAATGCTTTTGAGTGCCTTTTCTTGTATGACATTTAAGTAAGGAGCTAATCTCAACGGATTACTTAACACTCTAATAACAAAATCTTAAATTTCATGACTTAGCGTTAATGTCTGGAATTTTAGCTGTGCTCGGGGCTATTTTGTCCAATATTTGTCCCCCCCCCCCCTCTCCCCATCCGGATGAGGTCGACAGAAAACCTGAGAAAACTCTGATGGGGACTTCAGATATTACCACTTTACGAGTGATAGATGGCATTGCTGGTTGAAAAAGTGAAGAAGCATACTTTACTGATATGAAGATTGTTATGGATATTTGTTTGAAAGACAATTTTGTTGTAATGTGCGATTTACTAACATTCATATAATATTTTTAACAATGTATGCTTTGGCAGCTTATGATCTTAATATTAATTCTTCATTTATGATAATAACTTCATATACTTTTGATCAAGGCGAGTACTTTTCAGCTCTCCTTTTTTCATAAACGATGTAGTGTCAGTATGGTTGATTAAATAAGGTGGTAAAAGCCTTAGGATGAACACAGTTTCTTTCTTTTTATAACAATAAGTGTCAAAATTCATGAGATGCTTGGTTATGGGAATGGTTGGACGCTTCTGTAGGCGATGACCAGGTGCGATAGACACAAGGGTAAGTTTCAGGCAATGACGTCAGCTGTTGTGGGACCCATCTTGGAGGCCAGGTTCGTGACATCTACAAAGCATCGCTTATTATACAATACATGGTGACTCAGCCTACTGACATATATGATGAACGCCTGTACATTTGTAATTAATGTCCACAACATGCACTATGCGTTTCTCCTGGGCAATTTTATATTGTTTTAAATATATAGTTTACACCAGTAATGACAGCATCCCCAGTACTTAGAGTGACTATTAGGCCTGGTGCATGGCCCACAGAATGGTCAGCCACAACACTGTGTCGCAGTGCTGTAGTGCATCGAACATCTGACTTCGTAGTGCGTGTGAAAGTGTGCGAAAAGGCGACCCTTCTCCCACAAGGAAAGCTTCATCATCTTGGACTACACCAGAAGTGGATGGCAGATTAGTGATTTCATCTGAGTTAAGTACAAAATTCCACACAGAGCTTGCATCAGTGTTCTAGTTCTTGTTGTCCATATCAACACGCCCTAACACAGTGCTAGTTTGCTGTGCCATAACTGTTCACGATGCGTATTTATCACTGTCCCATATCTTTGTCATGTGTTCATTAACACAGTAACCATTCAGGAACTGATTTCACTATATCACAGTCCATCAATATATATTATTTACAGATCATGCTTTTGTATCACCCTCTCCCTCCCCTTCTTGTAGTGCCTTTTATTAGGCAAAGATAGGAAACATGACTGTAGAGCAAATGTGTACATGTCCATACATTGTTACAGAAATACAATTACAATCATCAAAATAGTTTTCTTTTTTAAAACTCTGTCCTGACTAAATAAAATTCTACATTCTGATGGAAGCACATTTATGTAGATGAGGATAACATTGCCTTGTCATAGGATAAACTTAGTCTTTGCATAGAGTGTTCAACCGAAATCACATGTGGAACTCGGGAAAACAAATAGGCATAAGGAAAACACATTCAGAGCTGAGCGTGACAAATACTTGAAACTTGTGAGGAGTTAGGACAATTGTACTAATGCAAAGCCAGCAAACACGGCTAATGCTAATATTTATGTAGCTTTGAATACTAAAAACACTACATTAACCTCCCATCATTACCTTATAGTAATAGTATATATTAGGTATTTACAAATAATTGATGACAAAGGCAAGTCCTTCTTTGGCCTAGCTTTTGTCTCATTTGTTCTGTAAGCACTGGAAAAAAATACATAAAGACATAGCCTTACAGCTAAATACCTAGTGTTTCAAATATGGTATGAGACTGTCCATAGACTATAAGTCTAGAGATACAGATATAAATGTCTTCTTTTTCTACCCCAAACATAGATATGCTAATCTTCAGGGGAGTAGTGTGATTTCATTTCTATCGAATAATCAGAAGTAGTGATATGTCTCAATATACCTACCCTATTGATCTCCACAACAAATTGATTCTGTCTTTTATAGTGCACTCTCTACACTGTGTTCATACTAATACTTAAGTGTCTTTCAGGTTTACATTCCTAATGAACACCATTTGTAACATACTTCAGTAAGTGTTTGAGTAGCATAGTACAGTGACAGGTAACAAATTTATTTGACACACACACACACACACACACACACACACACACACACACACACACAACACACCACACACAATACTATACTAACAATACTAACTAGGAATAGTCAAAATAAATTAGATAACCAATTACATACATAAAAGTAAGCACAAAATTAGATCTGGTGTTATATTCTTTAAAAATAATGGTCAACCTTTCTCTTTTATGAAAATGCAGCTTGTATTCACGTATGATAATGGTAAATAGTTAAAAGTAACAAAATGAATTTAAGGAGGCAGATGGCAAAACAAGAGGGGAATTAAAATTATCCCAGCTTGCTTCATCACAGACTGTGCTGATTGCAAAGTCACTTGCATCCACCATTATTGATAATGGTGCATGAAATAGCAGATGGGCCAAGATTGTCACATGGGTAAGGCACTCCTTTAGCTGTTTGAAAGCTGTCTGCGTGACAGTAGTCCACTGCAGTTGCAATTTGCCATTGGTGTTTCTACCTTTTAGTGCCTCTGTTAGCAGGGCCTTTAAGGTAACACTACGCTTTGTGTGATGCCTGTAAAAATTTACCATCCCCAGATAAGGGGAGGCGGGAGTTTATGGATGAGTTCCATTCAGTCGAATGTTGGGTGGTTTCCTGTGGTATTAACAAATGAACCAGGAAGACAGCTTTGGTTTGTCATAGTTGGGTGTCATTATCTGGTGATTAGATGAGAATGTTATCCAGGAGAGCATAGCAAAAGGTCAGCTTGAGTAGGATACTGTCTAGAAACCATTGCCACACCTGGGCAGTATTTTTTGAGGATATACAACATAAAAGAACATTTAAACAGGCGAAACAGTGGAATGATTGTTGTCTTTTGAAGATCATCTGCATCCATCAGTATTTGATGATAAGTTTGATTAAAGTCCAGAACACTGAACACAGATACATCCACAAGGTAGTGAGTAAAGTTTCGTATATTGGGCATCAGGTAACAATCAATGACAGTAATTTTAAAGATTCTGTAGTCACCACATAAGCATAAAGCACCTTTAGTGCTAGTTTGATGGATGAAGCTCATGGACTGCCTGATATATATATATAGTAAGTGAGAATTAACTTCACCTAGATATAAATTTTCTCCTTGTACTGAGTGTCCAAGTACTAATGGTACTGATCACATGTTATTTTTTTGTCCATATAGATATTTTGTTTTCATATGGTTCCAAAGCTTTCTACTAATGGCCCCAGCTGTTAGATCTATAACACAATTAATAATCAATTTAATAAAAACACTTATATAATAAGCCGGCCGGAGTGGCCGAGCGGTTCTAGGCGCTACAGTCTGGAACCGCGTGACCGCTACGGTCGCAGGTTCGAATCCTACCTCGGGCATGGGTGTGTGTGATGTCCTTAGGTTAGTTAGGTGTAAGTAGTTGTAAGTTCTAGGGGACTGATGACCACAGCAGTTTAGTCCCATAGTGCTCACAGCCATTTGAGCCAATAGCCGTGTTAGAAAACTGGTACGTAAACAAAGCGAGCTTCATCATCGATTCAAGAGAAGTCAACACTCATTTTACAAACGAAGCGAAAATGAGCGTAAGGAGAGCAATGAGAAAATCGTTCAATGACTCTGAAAGTAACATTGTCATCTGATCTGATTAAAAACACAAAGAGGTTTTTATTTTACGTAAAATCAGTAAACGGTTGGTAATACTTTATTCGTTCACTCAATGACCATACTGACACAGGAACTGAACACAAAAGAGAGGAGGCTGAAATAATGAATTCGGTCTTCCGAAATTATTTCACCGTGGAATACTGTAACGTGATCCCTCCTTCATCGTATGAACGTTTAAATGTCTGATACTGAGCTAACTGATCACAGAACATAACAGAACAGAATAGCAAATACAGCCGCTTGGCAGTGGAAAGGCATCAGGGTCAGATGAGATAGGTATAAGATTCTACAAAGGTTATGCGAAAGAACTTGCTCCCGTTCTAGCAGCCGTTTACCGTAGATCGCTGGAGCATAGAACGGTACCTAGCAACTGGAAAAAAAAGACGCAGGGCATTCCCACCTTCAAGAAGAGTCGTAGGACAGGTGCGCATATTTGTAGGCCTATCTGTTGTAGAATTATGGAACATATTTTATGTCAAGAATTATGAAGTTGTTGGAGAATGAAAATCCCCTCTATAAAAATGTACATGAATTCCGCAAATAGAGATCTTGCGAAATTCAGCTCACTCTTTCTTTTCGATGAGATTCATAGCAAAAAACACAGCCTTACCGAGTATCGGGGAAGATTTGCGACTGGATTCAAGGCATCCTGACAGACAGATCTCAACACGTCGACCTTAATGTAACAAAATCGACAGATGGAGTACTCCAAGGAAGTGTGGTAGGACCGTACTGTTTACAATGTATGTAAATGATCTAGTAGAAAGCGTCAGAACCTCTTTAAAACTATTCGCAGGTTACACAGTTGTCTATAAGAACGTAGCGACGCTAGGAGGCAGTATCGATTTGCAGAAAGACCTGCAATGAATGGTGCAGGCTCTGGCAGTTAACCCTGAACATAAATGAATGTAACATAACGAGCATACATAGGAAAAGAAATCCACTATGTAGAACTACAATGCTGATGACAGATTCCTGCAACATAGTAGCTACAGTAAAACATCTAAGAATAACTACTAAGAGTGAATTTAAGTAGAATGACCATATAAAACGAAGATTAGGAAAAGCAGAACCAGACAGTGATTTGTAGGAATAATCTTAGGGAAGTGTAACTTACCTGTGAATAAAATGCTTACAAGGTATTTGTTCGACCGATTCTTGAGTACTGTCCATTAGCCTAATATTCTTACCAGGTAGGACTGTTAGAAGAGATAGAGAAGATACAAAGAAGAGTGGCGCATTTCGTCACGTGCACGTTTGGTCGGCTCGAGAGTGTTATGGAGATGTTCAAGTAATTACCACAAGAGCGGTGCAGGACATTACGAACAGGTTTACCATTGAAATTTCGAGGAAGCACTTTCCGGGAATAGTCGGACAATATATCACTTCTAACCACATACATCTCCTGAAATCACCACAACAAGAAAATTGGAGGAATTGAGCTAATACAGAGGCTTACTGACAGTCATTCTTCCCATGCGACATTCGTGAGTGGAACAGGGAAGGGGGGATCAGTTAGTAGTACCACAAGTACTCCTCACCATGCACCGTTAGGTGGCTTCTGGAGTAAGGTGTAGATTTAGATACAGAAGTAGATGGTGTCACACTTTCTTTGATATTGGTATGTGTCAATAATTACAGGATTTTTCTCAAATACATGTATATACTTTAACAGAAATTCTTATAATTCTGCATGTTTCAATGACCCAATGTTAGTAGACTCTATAATCTCATTTTTCACTTGATTTTCAGTATCCTCAGCTGGACTACTGTATGAAGGTGTACTGTCGGTGCATCTGGGCTTTATCTTAAGAAATTTTATCTTTAAGCTCTGTCAGTATTTAGTAAGCTCTGTCTTTGTTTTCACTATGTGAAGTACTATATTTTGCCTATTGATGTTTAGAAAGCATATGTCTGGAGAGAAGCCAGTTAGTGCAACCTTCTTCCTTAAACGTTTTATAACTCTGTTTCCTATTTCAGTTTCCACCTGTGTTTACATTTTGACATTTCGCTTCCACCTGCGCTTGAATTTTGACATTTCGTGACTTAACACTAATCGCTCCAATGATCTTGCAACTTTGTACATCAGACGTGGGAACTTTTGTTCCCTAAAAATCTTATTAAATCGATCAGATGACATTGTTTTAATGTACTACTGTATCCACTGTGAAGAGAACTGTGCTTTGTCATTATTGTAACTCTTAATCAATTCTAATCCTTCATATATACGGTCAAGTGAGATGTGGATATGAAGCGTTCAAAATTGTATTACGACCCGTAAGTCCATCAGTAATTTAGTTTCTAGTATCCTTAGAACGTCCCTATGTGATATGGGTTCGTCCCAGTACCGTGACTTACTCAAGTACTTCTCGAAGTACTTGCACATGCTTCTTTGTCTACGGTTAAAGGGTTCAAAACTAAAGTATTCTTTTTGGACACAACCGGACCAGTACTTCGATAGAAAAGTCCTCTCGATCTGTTCATAATTTTGACAATTTTCATCCATCCTGGTTGCCCAAAAGGCGGCTTCTCCCGGAATGAAATCTGTCATGAGGTGGGTCCTTCGCTGATCTGTTCATGACCTCGGTAACATACCTTTAAATGACCTAATGAAGACGACGATATAAATGACTTTTACTTCAGCACCAAACACTTGAAGTTGTCTGTGGTTTAAAAAGATTTCAACCAACACAACAGATAACAATAGAGGTTCTGCTTCGATCCCATATGATAAAGTGTTAGGTGACAAGCCTGTTTCATTTATATCATTGTTGCACCTTCCCTCATACTACATAGGACTAATATTTTTATCATAAATTCCAGTAACAGAGGACATTGGGTCATTTGTTCTTTGCTTAACCACGGACAGCTCCTTTTGTATATTACTGATTCGTGACGTGACACTGTCTCTATTCTCTGCTTAAGGAGTTGTAGTTCAGTTCAGTTCCATGTTATTTACTTCTCCCAAAGGCCTCCCTGTGACAACACTTCAGTAGCTGTATGCTGATCAACCCTCAGTCGTTCTTAATCGAATCTTTCATTGATATCTGTTTCCTTACTTGAAATCCACAAGAAAAAAATCTATAGAAAAACTTTTTCTCTGTGTATCAAACTGAATTTTTACCTTAGCCTTTCGGTCAGCAGTACAACTTTCTACTTTTAAATCTAGCTCACAAACAGATTCTTTAAATTGTTCTTTTTCATCAGGTAATGTTAAATCGCATCAGATATGCCATTGTATGTATTTTTCATTATGATGATTTCAGTAGTTAATACACTTTGTTTCAATGACAAATTTGGTACTTTAGTTCAAGCGCGTTTTTTATTAACATTTAATTTTGTCGTAATGTTTAATTTTATACAGTGGTTGTGAACTTTTTTGGTTGAGAGGACATTTAATTAGGTATTTCGTCCTGTTTGGATGACATCTCATTACGCATTTAATTTTGTTTGGATGACATGTCATTACACTTCTCACCATATTTAGTTGTAATTTCATTACGTGTTTCAGCATATTGGACTACATTTCAATTAACTTGTTATACATCGCGGTAATTGTATCTTGTATACAGCTGGCAGTTTGATTAGTTTCCTCGCTTCGAGCAACTGATTCAACTTGAAACTGTGTCTTTAATTATTCTTATCATTTAAACACTGACCTAAAGAGTTTTCGCTGACAAAGACAACTCAAGCTTGACCTTTTCATTTACTATCCACAATATACAAGCACAAGTTACCTCACAGAAAATCCTCATAACACGAACTAAGGCAATTACAGCAAGCAGCAACTACAGCCAGCTAAATAAAAAGTTTCTAACTGCTATGGACTAACTACTAGCAGGCATACGGTTAGCAAAAGAAAGATTTTGTTGAAGAGCAAACAATGTATTTAGGAAATTTTATCTTATTCATGTGACACCCAGTTCCAAAAATTATGTAATTGTCAATAATTCCACTACCCAAACATTATCAACAACATTCATCCTCATACATTTCCTTGCGTCTCACTTTGCAATGCATGTCCTACCAACACAGAGTCTCCACTAAGAAAAACATGTCCATACACTTTTCTATCCACTTGCTAACTGCTAGTCTGTCCAACCACAGAATCTCTTGCCGAGGGCGCAGAGCGCTGTCAGTGATATTAACACAGTCTATAACACTGCCAACATACAAAGACTAAACTCCTCTCGAGCAGGCCATGAAGGCCCAACGGTACCGACCGGCAGTCGTGTCACTCTAAGCCCAGAGGCGTCACTGGATGCAGATACGGAGGGGCGTGTTGTCAGTACACCGCTCTTCCAGCTGTATGTCATCTTACGAGACTGAAGCCGCTACTTCCCAATCAAGTAGCTCTTCAGTTTGCCTCACAAGGGCTGAGTGCACCCCGCTTGGCAACAGCACTTGGCAGACTGGATGGTCAGCCATCCGACTGCTAGCCCAGCCTGACAGCGTTTAACTTTAGTGATCTGACAGGAACCGATGTTACCACTGCAGCAAGGCCATACACATACAAACAGGTTACTCACATGGCCCCGCTGCTCCCCTCAAAAAATTTTACTAAGGTGTCCAAATGTTTTTATATCAATAATATCAAATAGATCAGATGCACAAAAGGTTAAGTAATATGCTGTTGGTCAACAAAGTAAAAATTCTCCTCACAGTCCCTAAAGACAGTCCTAATATTTCATCAGAAGAGAAGTCTGCGGCAGTTTTACGCACAAAGGCTGAGCAGTCTATGAAAATGCACAAGTAAGTAGTGGACAACCACGCAGTCTTGAAGAAGTAGTGTTGACATCCCCACAGGAACGCAGAGATGACTCTTGACATGAAGATTTCAGTTGGTATTGTAAGATTGGTAATGGCTGACAACAGAGCAGACCTACAGCAGTATCTGTCGAAGTCTTGAAGAATATTGGTGGTATTGGTGGGTCACCATAGAGCAGACCCACTACAGTCTTAGAAGAGATTATGGTTGTAGTGGGCCACAAAATGTGTAGACCCACTGTAGTCCTTGTAGAGATGGTCAGCAACTGTGCGAGTTCAGAATCACAATTGAAGAGTCTTGAGGATAATATAGTATGGCCATGAGCCACTACCGTGTAGTCAGTATTGATGCAAATTTCAAGTCCCTAAACCATCACTTGTGCTCTCACTAATTTTTTTGCAATATTCTTACAACTAGCAATGCTGTTAACCAGACCCTTGCTGAATTATCAACACATGTACAAGCACTAATACAGTCAGATAGTCTCTGAGATTTGATACATATAGTATTACCAACAGATAAACGTGTGCAGTAGAAAGAACCCCTATTACTTACCTAACTTGAAGAACTGGTGTCTATACAATTACAACTTAACAGCATGAGAATACAATTACCAATCTGAAGAAAACATCATTATAGTAAAGAATAAGATAAAACAAATAACATTTGTAGTAACAGAAGCTTTACAAAAAGAACAGAAATCAACATGTATACAAGTATTACAGGAATTATGACATAAGTAAATAAATGAACGGCAACGGCCTTGCCACAATGGATACACCGTTTCCCGTCAGATCACCGAAGTTAAGCACTGTCGGGCGTGGCTGGCACTTGGATGGATGATCATTGAGCCAGCTCGCGCTGTTGCCATTTTTCGGGGTGCACTCAGCCTTGTCATGCCAACTGAGGAGATACTCGACTGATTAGTAGTGGTTCTGATCAAAGAAAACCATCATAACGACTGGGAGAGCGGTGTGCTGACCACACGCCCCTCCTATCCGCATCCTAAGCTGAGGATGACATGGCGGTCGGATGGTCCCAATGGGCCACTTGTGACCTGAAGACGGAATGCTTCTTCTTAAATAAATGAAAAATTAGAACATCAGTAGAAGGATAAATTTGGCACATGAATATTAAAAGAAAACGTAACAGAATAAATAAAGTCAGAACATCTTCCTAAAATAAAGGACATGGTAGAAAAACAGATATTAGGTTTGAGGATAGCAGGATTCCTCATTGTAGTGAATGCAGCTTAGTATTAGAAGGAAAAAATTCTACTAAATTTATCTTATCAGGTAAACACAAAGAGATAGGACGAACACAGAGACACGTGGTTACACATAAACATATTGATATGACATAACTGGAAAGGACAGGATCTGTTGTCAAGTGTAAATTTGTCAAAATATAAGTGTATGTGTAACATTTGATACTGCAGTGGTTGTGGTGTGCATTTTATACCTCTGTTTTATTTTTCTCATTTCAAGAATATCTTTCATGCACATATCTCCTTTAATTTCAACCAAAACTACTTCACTTCCAACCAAAACTTCAACATTTGTTTCCACAAAAAATCCTATCTAAGCATGCCATCTATATTTATACTTTCAACTACTACTTATACTTCCATACTTTTCCTACATCATCATTCACATGCAAGAAAATCCTTCCTAAACCTGTTGTCACTGTACCCAACTTAAATCTGTTCGTTTTCTCTTTCAAAATAATTGTTCCTCATTATACAATACTCTTTGGTCAGACCTTTTGCTTACAGTTTCTCAATGCATTTCTTCCCAGCTCATCATAACTCATGTTCTTATACAGCATACCTCCTCTTAAGCTAACTTAAATCTATTGGCCCCAGATACATAATCTTGCGAATGAGGCAATGCAGCAGCACAAAAAAATCAAAACAAACAACAATGACAAAAACGCAAACTGGCAAAGCAAACAGCAGCATATCTAAATTAGCAAAGCAAATTCAACATTACAACTAATGTAAGGCAATACACAGGAAACAAGAAAAATAAATCAATGGTAAAACTGACTTAGCACAGTAATACAAAGTAAAATTCAGTAGGACATTCCCTGACAAATAGCAGCAGCAAATGCAATAACTTGTACCTGAACACGACAAAGTACAAGGAGAAAAATATTACAGTGAAGACAGCAATGCAGGTAAGGGAAAAGTATGTGTAAGCTTAAAGTAGCATGTGTGCATCTGTGATCATCAAAACTATGTAACACATCAGCACAAGGAACAAGATCTATACTACCACTCATGTTAAATGCATTGATTCTATGTCACATCTTAATACTAAAGAGATGCACCACGACAACTTATTGTAGCAAAAAATTACCAAGTTTTTGAAAATACACTCCTGGAAATTGAAATAAGAACACCGTGAATTCATTGTCCCAGGAAGGGGAAACTTTATTGATACATTCCTGGGGTCAGATACATCACATGATCACACTGACAGAACCACAGGCACATAGACACAGGCAACAGAGCATGCACAATGTCGGCACTAGTACAGTGTATATCCACCTTTCGCAGGAATGCAGGCTGCTATTCTCCCATGGAGACGATCGTAGAGATGCTGGATGTAGTCCTGTGGAACGGCTTGCCATGCCATTTCCACCTGGCGCCACAGTTGGACCAGCGTTCGTGCTGGACGTGCAGACCGCGTGAGACGACGCTTCATCCAGTCCCAAACATGCTCAATGGGGGACAGATCCGGAGATCTTGCTGGCCAGGGTAGTTGACTTACACCTTCTAGAGCACGTTGGATGGCACGGGATACATGCGGACGTGCATTGTCCTGTTGGAACAGCAAGTTCCCTTGCCGGTCTAGGAATGGTAGAACGATGGGTTCGATGACGGTTTGGATGTACCATGCACTATTCAGTGTCCCCTCGACGATCACCAGTGGTGTACGGCCAGTGTAGGAGATCGCTCCCCACACCATGATGCCAGGTGTTGGCCCTGTGTGCCTCGGTCGTATGCAGTCCTGATTGTGGCGCTCACCTGCACGGCGCCAAACACGCATACGACCATCATTGGCACCAAGGCAGAAGCGACTCTCATCGCTGAAGACGACACGTCTCCATTCGTCCCTCCATTCACGCCTGTCGCGACACCACTGGAGGCGGGCTGCACGATGTTGGGGCGTGAGCGGAAGACGGCCTAACGGTGTGCGGGACCGTAGCCCAGCTTCATGGAGACGGTTGCGAATGGTCCTCGCCGATACCCCAGGAGCAACAGTTCCCCTAATTTGCTGGGAAGTGGCGGTGCGGTCCCCTACGGCACTGCGTAGGATCCTACGGTCTTGGCGTGCATCCGTGCGTCGCTGCGGTCCGGTCCCAGGTCGACGGGCACGTGCACCTTCCGCCGACCACTGGCGACAACATCGATGTACTGTGGAGACCTCACGCCCCACGTGTTGAGCAATTCGGCGGTACGTCCACCCGGCCTCCCGCATGCCCACTATACGCCCTCTCTCAAAGTCCGTCAACTGCACATACGGTTCACGTCCACGCTGTCGCGGCATGCTACCAGTGTTAAAGACTGCGATGGAGCTCCGTATGCCACGGCAAACTGGCTGACACTGACGGCGGCGGTGCACAAATGCTGCGCAGCTAGCGCCATTCGACGGCCAACACCGCGGTTCCTGGTGTGTCCGCTGCGCCGTGCGTGTGATCATTGCTTGTACAGCCCTCTCGCAGTGTCCGGAGCAAGTATGGTGGGTCTGACACACCGGTGTCAATGTGTTCTTTTTTCCATTTCCAGGAGTGTAAAATTATGTATGCAGTTCCTTTCCAAGTGCTCTTTTTTAAGAATGTGAATCATACGATTATTATTTAATGGATCTGTTGACAGAAGGTGTTCACATTAGCATGTGTATTGAATTTTAGTTTATAAAAGCAATGCTGCAGTGCAGCTAGAATCCAGATATCAAATAAAATAAGCAAATATGTACAACGCAAAACATAAAAACGTCATTCAATAGCCATGTGGCGTTTCATAAGTTAGTAGAAATTCTCTCGACTCTCATAGAGGTGTGTAGACATAAAAATATTTCTCATCAATTCACAAGCATTTCAGTAAGTAGCACAAGGTTCAAACTCCAAAGTGTAACCGCATGTATACAAGTAATAGTGTATGTAGTGTTTGTGGTGTATTCTGTACAGAAATGTCAGTAACTAGGTCAAAGGCCTCTCTTTTCTACAGCTGTGCGAGCGTTTGCGTGAGTGCATCGAGTGGCTTAAGCGGCACTAGTAAAGCTGAAATGCAACAAAACAATAGGTGTATTTCAAGGAGGCTAGCGTGCAGCCCAGCACAGCAGAGCATTACGTCGAGGTCACATATACTCTCTACCAACATATTTACGACAATAATTTGGCTAGAATGACAGTTTCATACAAAATTTAAAAAAATTTCACAGGTTGAAACATTACAGGAGAGGACATCTACATCTACATCTACATGATTACCCTGCAATTCACATGTAAGTGCTTGGCAGAGGGTTCATCGAACCACAATCATACTATCTCTCTACCATTCCACTCCCGAACAGTGCGCGGGAAAAACGAACACCTAAACCTTTCTGTTCGAGCTCTGATTTATCTTATATTATTTTGATGATCATTCCTACCTACGTAGGCTGGGCTCAACAAAATATTTTCGTATTCGGAAGAGAAAGTTGGTGACTGAAATTTCGTAAATAGATCTCGCCGCGACGAAAAACGTCTTTGCTTTAATGACTTCCATCCCAATTCGCGTATCATATCTGCCACACTCTCTCCCCTATTACGTGATAATACAAAACGAGCTGCCCTTTTTTGCACCCTTTCGATGTCCTCCGTCAATCCCACCTGGTAAGGATCCTACACCGCGCAGCAATATTCTAACAGAGGACGAACGAGTGTAGTGTACGCTGTCTCTTTAGTGGACTTGTTGCATCTTCTAAGTGTCCTGCCAATGAATCGCAACCTTTGGCTCGCCTTCCCCACAATATTATCTATGTGGTCTTTCCAACTGAAGTTGTTCGTAATTTTAACACCCAGGTACTTAGTTGAATTGACAGCCTGGAGAATTGTACTGTTTATCGAGTAATCGAATTCCAACGGATTTCTTTTGGAACTCATGTGGATCACCTCACACTTTTCGTTATTTAGCGTCAACTGTCACCTGCCACACCATACAGCAATCTTTTCTAAATCGCACTGCAACTGATACTGGTCTTAGGATGACCTTACTAGACGGTAAATTGCAGCATCATCTGCGGACAACCTAAGAGAACTGTGTAGAAACGAAATCTCATCAATAACAGTATCCAAAATTTCCACTGCTATTCTAGTACTCACATTCATTAATATTCTCACTTTTCACATTGATCATAATCATATCTCGATGTCATAATACATGTCTTCGTCGTAATGATATCGTCATAACCCATCAATCAAATCTCAGAATCGTTCTAGCTTCTTTCAGTTATCTCAAAACCTCAAAAAAATGTTCTCTGCTCGTTTCAATAGAAACATCTATCTCAAATGTGCTTAAAAATGATGATCACATGCAATATAGATCACTCAAAGCTCTCGCAGTATCACAGTTGTTCTGAAAATATATATGAACAGTCCACAAAATGGAAACAAAGTTCAATTTCATAAATGCAAAGTAATCCAACTGTGTAATTACCTAGACATGTGTAAGAGACATAGTAAAAATGTTCATTTATCTCTGTTAAGTGACCAGTAATTCTGCAGTAGAGAAATATGTCACCAATGTACAAAACTGTATAAGCAAATACCACATAGGCTAGGGCTCCTTGCACTTGCCACACGCATTTTACACAAAGTAGGTGTACCCTCATGAGGGATAATGTAATTATACCACAGATCCTACAGATTAAAACTGTGGAATGAAATGTATAACCGAAAACCTTCTCTATATTATTGTGATTCAAAAATATTTCTAATAATGTTCCAAGTACAAAACGTAATCACTCAAATGGTTGTCATGTAGCGCTAAACTGTACTTCTTGCTGTAATAAAATTTCTGTCTTTGCTTAACGGTAAAAATGTACCAAAAATCAATGTACTTATCTTGTCATGTACAAAAGTAAAGTAGTATGCGTATAAATATCGCAGTTATTACGTTCATTGCCGTCATCTTGAAAATACTGTACTGTAACGTATTGGTGTAAGACTGTGTAGACATAAAACAGATACAGCGTAAAAGCAAGCAACAATGAAAATTGTTTCACTCGTAAGTAGTGTCATAGTATACTCGTTTAGCTGTCATACCGAATACTGTGTTATCTGTGACCTCTCAGAAAGTACTTTAATTAAAATGTCCTTTCAAGTAAACTAAAATGTTGCAATAAAACCCCATTAGCAGTATGTGTTCCAAGAATGTGAGCATTATAGTCGTGACTTAATCGTTCAACTGAGAAGCGAAAATGTACTCATAATAAAACTGTTTAGTCCCATTTCATATAAAAGTGTAGTCGTAAAATTACTGTCTTAATATGCTCCATAGGTTCTTGACTAGATAGTTAATTTCTTCAAAACATCACTGTATGCTAACAGTTTCTAAATGTGACAACGCATAATAGTAACATGATGAGGAAAAAATTTATAACAAAGACTAAATCAGCAAGCAAATTATTTCTCAATAAGCGGTTTTACATGAGAAATGTGGTGTAATCCTTTACTTTTCTTAGTATGCATGATTTCAACTTTGACACAATTATCATGCGTTATTAAGTTGCATACTGGAAGGTCCATCGTAAATCAGAAAGAATTTGTGACTCAAATATTTCTCCTTACGTGACAATGAATGGGCTTTAATAAAAACTTTTTGACCAGTGAGCAGTTTCTTTGCATTTGTCTTACCGTGTAACTTTCTCCTTTTGTCTGCACCAGAATTTATATTTTTAACAGCCAAATCAATTATGTCTTTATGTCGAAGTTTACGTGTACTCGGAAGAGGTACAGGCTCTCTGATTGTGTTCGGTGGTTCCCCATTCTTCAGCACAAGAATATGTAGTAAAGCAGAGGAGTCATGAGGCATTTCATTCAATACAATTTGAGACAGTTGTAAATATCTGTCCCAATACTCAAGCTTCCTGTGACAATAAAGTCTGCAAATCTTATTAATTTCTTTGATAATGCGTTCAGATGGGTTACAATGTGGCGAGTACAATGAAATAAAAGCAGGTTTGATTCTACGATTCCGAAGCATGTGTGATCAAACAGCAGTTCTGAATTCCGTTAAATTTTTAACAAAGACGTTGGATACAGACCGTCCAGTGGCTTTGCGTAACGGAGTGAAATAAATAAATTTTGAAGTAAGTTGAACAGTGACTAGAACGTACGAAAATCCATTAGATGTTTTGACAAGGGGCCCCAGAAGATCAACAGCAGCTAATTCTCTTAATCTAGTAGGGATAATAGGAGCACGATGTGAGATGGTAGACGGTTTAGCTTTTTGACAGAGTTTGCCGAGTAGACAAAACTTTCCAAATTCTCTTTTCCATGTTGTTAAAATAAGAAGTCCTCCGAAGAATATGCAACGTTTTCTTGGACAAAAATGTGTGTAGTTGAAATGAATGTAGCAGATGAGCTTATTAACAAAATCGTCAGGAATACAAAGTACCCATAGCTTGTCACCAACAGTGCAACGTTTGAAGAGTATGTTATCTCTAACCAGATAATAATGACGAACTGCGTATGTGTCTTTTCATGCCATTTACTTTTGATATCTTTCCAAATCGCATCCTTGTCTTGCTCATGAGCAATGTCCTTTAAAGATGCAGTGACGAAGTTTTCTCAAGCTACTTTTTGAATCTAAAGAATACTGAAATTTTTCAAAAGCTTAGCTTCGGTGTTGCTTCTCTCAGAGACAGCCGGTGCGTTCGCAACAGTTTTTTCCGTGCCAGAAATGTAGACTATTGTGCAGCTGAACTCTTGCAGAAATAATATCCAACGTTTCAAGCTGTTATGATCTAATTTTGAAGACATAAGAAATTGTAATGCACGATGATCACTATAAACTTTTACATGTTTGGCAGAAAGAAAGAAACGAAATTTGTCAGACGCCCAAACTATAGCTAAAGCTTCCAATTCAGTAACGGAATAATTTTACTCAGATTTTGTCAGCACTCGGCTAACAAAAGCGATGGTTTTCTGAACAGTAATGTCATTTTCTATAGCTTCTTGAAATAAATGGGCACCAAGATCAACTTTAAAAGAATCCGTCTTAAGACTGAAATCTCTGGGTGAGCTGAGATTGACGCTTCTTTCAAAGAATAAAAAAGGCCAACTGTGCCTGTTGGTCCCAGTACCAAATTGAGTTTTTGCCAGTGAGAGAACAAAGTTTTGGAGCTCCTAGAATTTTCATATTCAGGAAACGACGGTAGAAATTCAGAACACCTAGAAAACTGCGAACTTGTCTTTTTGTGGATGGAACAGGAATAGCTCTGATTGCTTACAACTTTTCAGGATCCGGCTGAATGCCCTCAGAAGAAATAATATGACCCAAAAACTTCACCTTCGTCCTGCCGAATTCAGATTTTTCCAATTTAACTGTAATGCTAGATTCAGCAAAAACAAAAATAAGTATCAAAGAGCTGAGGATACGATTATGTTGTTCCCAAGTGGCTTCTGCTATAAAAATATGTTCCATGTACGAGGTGATGTGTCGTTTTACGAACTCAGGTAATATGGAATTTAGCCCGCGAATGAATACTGCCGAATAAATGTTCAAACCAAAAGGAAGTATCCGAAATTGATAACAAACGCTGGATGAATTTCAGTTGATTAAAGCTGGATCTGAGATCAACAGAAGACAACACTTTTAAGCCATTGAAATTTTGAGGAAGTTCTTTCAACGTTTGCTGTCTGTCTATTTCAGTAATAATTATGGTATTTATTTGTCTGGAATCTAAGACAAGCCTGATCGATCCGTTTTTCTTCTCAGCAACATGTAATGTGTTATTTTATGAGCTTACCACTGGTTCAATAATGCCCTTGTCAAGCATAGATTGTATTTCCGTTCTAAGACGGTCTCTATAATGTGCCGGAATTATGTATGGCCTGATGCAAAATATTGTATGCCCACAAACATGAAATTTGTGCTGGAATCCTTTAATTGTTCCTGAGTAAAAACTGTGGAGTACGATTGTTAGATGTAAAAAAGGTCCTGCCTATCAGTGTCATTACAGTTCTCAACTGTTAGAATTTTTTTCTGAATTAAAACGTTAGTACCTAATATGTCATCAGTATCATACCTGTCGCTAGTTGCAAAGTGATTATTAGTGTCAAATTCCGTCGAAAGTTCCAAACTGTGATCTGCCAAAAGGTAAAGTCGATTGATTTCCTCGTCCTGGTTTGAAAGCCAATCTTCAAATTTTAAAGCTATTGACTTACCTTCTTTCTCTAAATTTATGTCAGCCTCATGAAAGTTTCAAATTGCTTTATACTCATTCAAAAAATCTTGACCTAATATAACCTCCATCGACAATAATGGAACAATAAGAAATTTAATAATAAATCTGTGGCTTTGACAAAAGAACTCTAAGTTAGTTTGTTGGAGTACATCTACACTTTTTTCAAAAATTGTACCTTGCAATTTAATCTTACGTAAAGCAAGTGTGGGGCAGTTGTTCGATTTGTTACATTTACTGAAAGCTGTTTCACTAATTACCGAAATAGGACTGCTGGAGTGAAGTATTGCTGTAAATTTTATGTCATTTGTTGTGGTGTGAATTACAGGATATGCAGTATTATTCTGTTTCACGTCATATTCTGGGAGTAAAATTTCCCTAACGTTTACCATTTTCACATAACTGACAGTCATGGCAGGAACGTCGTCAGCTTCGTAAGTACGTTTTGTGGCTGCCTGCGGTGCGAGTCATTGTCTCTCATCTCTTTGTTGTTGTACATCGTTCCTGGGATTTGGAGGTCTATTTTCTACAGTTTCAACTTGTTGAGAGCGCCCTGCCATATTTGAATCACGCTAGTTCTGATTAAATTCAGGTCTGTTGGCATGACTATAGCGTCTGCTGTCTTGTTGGTAACTTCTGTAGTTTCTTTCTTGTCGATTAAGAGGTGGAGAATTTCTACTGTAACTGTAATTACGAGGTAGACTGTTGCGCCTGAAGTCATTTTGTCTCCCTTGATAATAATTATTCTGGTACTCATATTGTCTATTTCTATGGTTGTCTCTGTCATAGTCATTACCATGGAAAGGTGATCTTTCTCTTTAATGATTGTTATTCTGCCAATGGTTGTCATATGCGTGTGTCTGTTTTGGTCACGATTTGCGTTATAACAGTAGACTTGACGTGTACGGGTATTGTTTCTGTCGTCACGAAATTGTGATGCATGTGACATGTAATTGTTGTTATTTTCCTGTTTTCGCGTCATGCGACTGTCTGTGCCAATTTCCTATCCTTGCAAAAGTTCCTGAAAAGCTTCGATATCATCTTTACAACGCCCAGGCAAAATAATATGTCTTAAGTGTTCAGACAATTTAACTAAGCCAATGCGAATAAGTTCCGAGGGGCTGTACGGGTTTGACAAATACTGAATCTTGTGTCAGATATTTTCAAAATATTTTACAGGGCTGGAAAATTCAGACTGTTCGAAATGCTTCATCATTATACACTGCTGGCCACCGTAAATGCAACACCCTGAAGGAAGCATCCGAATCAAGTGAAATTTACACCGTGGGTTTGCAGCGATGAGATATGCAACTGATTAGAATTTCAGCGCAGACGCACATCACGCGCGCCTGCGGCACCACCTCATAGCGTCATTTAAGGCTTGGCGATTTCGACGAGTGTACGTTCGGCACGTGTGTTTACCTTGTGGTTGTTTCACAAGACGATCAGTTATGCCTCGCAGACAACAGCGAACATCGTTTGATGAAGTATCCGAGTTCGAGAGAGGAAGGATAGTGGCTTACCGAGATTGTGGATTATCATACAGAGAAATCGCTAGTCGTGTTGGACGAAACCAAACAACTGTAATGCGAATATGTGACCGTTGGATGCAGGAGGGTACGACGGAACGACGTGGTCGATCGCATTCACCTCGGTGCACCACTGCACGTGCTGATAGGCAAATTGTGCGCATGGCAGTGACGGATCGCTCAGTGACATCCCGAACCATAGCACAGCACATTGCGTCTGTAACTCATCATCCAGTGTCTGCGCGTACCATTCGACGCCGTTTACAGCAGAGTGGTCTGTCCGCAAGACGTCCATTGCTTCGTCTACCATTGACGCAGAACCACAGACGTCTCCGTCGCCAATGGTGTGATGACAGACGGATGTGGACGGCAGATTGGAATGACGTTGTCTTTACTGACGAGGCATGCTTCTGTCTGCAGCACCACGATGGTCGGATTCGAGTGTGGAGACACCGTGGAGAGAGGATGCTGGACAGCTGCATTATGCACCGCCACACTGGTCTTGCACCGGGTATTATGGTATGGGGCGGTATTGGATATTACTCTCGCACGCCTCTAGTACGCATTGCCTGTACTTTAAATAGCCAGCGCTACATATCCGAGGTGCTGGAGCCAGTTGTCCTTCCTTACCTTCAGGGCTCGGCCACAGTCATATTTCAACAGGATAATGCGCGACCACACGTGGCACGCATTGTCCAAAGGTTCTTCGTCAATTACCAGATTGAAGTGCTTCCCTGGCCGGCTCGCTCTCCGGATCTTTCGCCGATAGAAAACATGTGGTCCATGGTTGCTCAACGAGTGACCCAGATTACATCCCCAGCTGCCACACCAGATGATCTTTGGCAACGTGTGGAAGCTGCTTGGGCTGCTGTACCCCAGGAACACATTCAACATCACTTTGACTCAATGCCGAGACGTGTGGCAGCGGTGATCTCCAACAATGGCGGCTACTCTGGCTACTGATTCTGGCAGGAACCACATGCCACAGACGTCTGTAAACGTAATCATTTGATACTTGGTCAACATGTTATCTACAAAATAAATTTTGTTGTGCTACCTCTTGTCTTTCTTGGTGTTGCATTTACGGTGGCCAGCAGTGTAATAGTGTTTTACTCGGTCTTGTGCAGCCTGAGACCAGTATGCAGAAGGGAAGGCAAAATAAAAATCTCCGTCCTGTGACAGTCGCGAATAAACGATCGCATTCTTACAGCTGGTTCGCTGCAGAAGACTGAGTAACGATACAAATATCGAATGGGTTCGAAAGAAACCAAAATGCAGTGGACGACACATAGGTTGAGAACGAAATTACCACCCATTACAAAAGGGCTTCATCACATAGTCCACAATGTGGGCAAGGAACAGTTCCCGGAGCAGAGTCGTTTCCTTTAACGGTCTGTAACGACAATTATACGTATAATAATTTTTTTCTTTATGAATTTAGATAAATTAATAATAGCAATGTGTTGAATTTCTTTTTCGATTCTTTTCGTGTCATGTTAAAGACACTGTGAGTAACTTTTGAAACGAATATTATTTATGTTAGATTTCAAATAATGTGGTAATCAAAGGAAAGTGTATTTTATGTTAAAACTATTGTAAGATGTGAAAATTGTAATTTATACACTTGGTCCATACGTAGGTAATGCATTAGGATATGTGTAGTAGAAAACCTGTGGTGAATCCCCTACCTGTAGGGGAGCGGGAAAAGGTGGAGGCAGGCGAGGCGGGAAAACGCACTCTGGCGCGGTCCGGCACAACGGGCTCAGTATCACAGTCGGAGGCGAGCAACAGTCGGAAGTACACGTACTGTACCGAGGAGGCTACCCAGGAAAAGTGGATTCCATTGAGCCTCGGATGAACCGATTCCGACGACTACTTGGCATGGCTATATTCTGAGGCACAAAATTGGAAAAATTACGACGCTAAGAAGATGGAAAGTGCCAATGTTGTGTGAGCCTTAGCCGTGCTTGCATGTGTGCCGTGCTGCCCGCTATCTCGCTGCCCGCCAACCGCCGCACCGACTTGCACAGGTCAAACATTTATTTCATCTTTAGAAGTGTATCTGTGTGGACCAGTGTCGAAACTGTTTCTAACGATTCAATAATAACGTGACTTTTACCAGAATTGCTTTAGCCATGACTTATCCTGTTCACTGACCTAGATAGGATCCTTACCTCGTATTGTGCAATCCGAGTATCCTAAACTGAAAGTTTAATGTTAGTGTTAATGAAAATTATCAGCAGATTAATCCATGCCATAAAGGAACCTAAAGTTCTGTGTGTTGTTGCAAATGTTGGTAAAGAACAAAAGAGTTTTTTTTGAATTAAGTTAGCGACGTTATTTAATTAATTTGAGACAGAAATAATGACAGTTAAATTATTCAGAAGTAAGACAAAAGAGTAGTTATCCATAGATTGGTAATTTTGAGTGTTAATTTGCCTTCAGTACTTAATAGTTTCAGTTTAACGACCATAACAGTTTCAGGCCCCCCCCCCCCCCTTCTCTTGTCCATTCTTTCATACCTTGAAATGTGTTGATCAGATTTGACCAGTAAAGCGAAATTCTATATTAATCCTAAATGTACTAGTGTTTTTCCATCATTCATAGTGATATTGTGTGTGTACTTTCAAGATTGTCGATGCTAAGGCAATCTATGCCCGATTTCAGTCTGATCAATATACAAAATGTAGTTCGTAGTAATCATTGCTGTGTGGTGTTGTGTAAATTTAGTTCGTACAAATTAGTACAAAAAGAGAAAACTTTAGTTCCGTGGATTTTTCTGGTTCCAAACTTTGCAATATAACGCATCATTACTACGTGTTACTATGCTTGTACATGCACCCACTTGTACAAGGAAAAACTCACTAATTGCCTAAGTAGGCTGGCGACCGAATTGTTAATTATAGGTAGCACCTACTGTGTGTACTTCTTGTCCATGCGAAAGAGCAATTATACTTTACATTTGCTTGATGCATCACTGTAGTTATTGACTGAAGATAAGTCCGATCTTGCTTCTATTAGGTACACGCGGTCAACTAATGTACTAAAAATCCTTGTTTATAAGGTGAAGCCCGTGAACTTATTACAGTACAGGCTTTATAGAGCTAACCTACGTCCGAGCTGGGCGGTAGTGTTACAAGTGGCTTCCCGGTGACAGGACATCCATCTGTTGTCGGTTACAAATTAATGTGAATACCGAACAGTGGATGTTCAGTGGCACGAATTGCAATAAAAGTCAGTAAAACAAACTGCAGTGTGAGTCAAGTATAATAGTGTGGTATAGTTGGCATTTAGTATGGACAGGAACGTAGGCAGGGTAGATGCGCCAAGTGAAATGGAGAATGCGGCTGGCAGTAGCCGGAGTTTACGCGGCCAGATAACAGATGGCGTTAGCGGAAGACAATTGGCATACATACAATACCACGAACATGTCAATGAACAGATTGAAAGGTTGAGATCGCCTCGGACACAGCAAGGGACAAAACAGAAAGAAGAGGGTGACTTTGTAGATGATAGTGGGTATGTGAACGAATCCACTGACATATTTGATTCACCACAGATAAAGAAAGAACCGAAAGAAACTTTTGAAGTAGGATCGGAAGACACCGATTCCGTAGAACAAAACAGTATAAAAATTTTAAGTATGAACGACTTATTTGAACAATTAACCAAACAAATTGCAGGACAGAATGAGCAACTTCAAAATCAAGTCGGCAATCAGGTTAATCAGCTTAAAACACATGTTGATCAGCAGCTCAAAACACAAAATGAGCAGCTTAAAACACACGTTGACGAGCAGCTCAAAACACAGGGACACCAGCTCAAAACACACGTGGATCAAATTAAAGCACAGGTCGAAGGACAGGGAATTAAAATTAGTAAACAAATAGAACAGGTAGAACAAAAAGTGGGTAATTTAAATTCTGTGGTAAATACTCTGAAATTTGAAATTGATACCATTAACAAAAATATGGATACTATGAAGGAGGAAATTGGAAACATTAATAGTAGATTCGATGTTGAAATTCTCAACATCCAAGAGAAAGTAGAACCTCTGGTTGAAACTAAGGTAGACGAAAAAGTTTTCGGTCTTAAGACTGAGATCGTGAACGAATGTCAACACGGGATATCACAATTGAAAAAGGTAGTTTTGGACACTGAAAGTGATTTAAGTAAAAAAGTAACCGGATGTGTTCACAATTGTGAACAAAATACTACGAAAATTCAGGGCAAAATTTTCGATCTGGAGAGCAAAATTAAAGATAGGCCTGGTGTTGTCTGTAATGGCACACCAATTACGAAGCTGCTAGAAGGCGAGGAACGCTTTGATCCAGCCAAGAAACATAACGGGTGGCATCCGTTAGATTTTATTAAAAATTGCGAGAGAGTATTTCCTGAGCACTTGTCTGATCAGGAAAAGATAAACGTTGTAATTAGCGCCTTAGCGGGTGATGCTAAGCGCTGGGGAATAAATTTAAATGCCGAACGAATGACGTTCGAAGAATTTAGGCAAAGATTTACGGAAGAATATTGGTCTGAACAAAAGCAGGACCATTTATGGCGCGAGTTCATCATGGCCAAACAGCATGATAACAGGGGCAGAAATTCTTTGAAAGATTTCTGCGAGCATTGGTACCGGAAATTAACACATTTAAGAGGTCGAAGATCAGATTCAGAAATTATCTGGGAGCTATATAAAAAGCTTCCGGAGGATTCAAAGAGATATGTAGGAAGCAATCATCGTAGCTTCCAAGCATTTCTAGAAAGGGTCGAAGATGAAGACCATTGGCGCGAAAGTCGCGCCAATTACCAAAATTTTTGTAACCGTAATAACCGGAACAATGACGAAAGAAATGACGGCGATGGATTTCGCGTCAATATAATACAAAGAGGAAGAGGCAGAGGAAATAATCCAGGTCGCGGTAGAGGGTATACCGCGCAAAATAATAACGACGCGGGAAACTAATTTCCGCGAACGTTGCGGGCCAAACGGAAGCGGACACTATATACCGGCCCCGATTCAAGAAAAGATACCGGACCGACCGTAATGTAATAAGACAGGCTAGGGACGAGCATGGAACGCCGCGACGTGTTGTGGCGAAACAAGCGTCAGGTGCGAGCCAGAATGAATCATCGCTGCCGCACAGAGCGCTACATGTTAACAGGCGAGTGGAGCATCAGAGGGCAACGGCCCAGCCTAGCCGAACATCTGTTCGGAAAGAAGCCGCTAGCAATACGGCAGCAGTAGGTACGAACGTAGCAGTCAGAGCTAATGAAAATTTTACGAGTGATAATTCCGTGGCAAAGGAAACAATAAATGAGACTGTGAATACACAGAGAGGTGCGGTTAGCAGTGTTTGCAATGAGGTAAAAGGCGATAATGAACTAACAGAAGTAACTGATTGGCGTGTGCAGATCGATGATCTGTACAAGGGCCTAAAGCAATGTGAGTGGGAGGATTTTAAGAAAGAGTATGAGGCGAAGAAATTAGTTGGTGGAAAGAGAGATAGTAGGGACGTCCATAAAGTGACGTGGCCCAGATTTGAAGAGGGGAGAATAAATAGCGCCGCGCAAAGTACGCGTGCTGCCAATAGGATGAAGGTTAATGGTAGGAAGGATTTGGAGGATGAAATCCTCCGCATTGATGAAGAAATAACTTCTGCTAACAGTCCGCCAATAGTACAAGCTGCTACCGAGAGGCACCGAGGAGAAGGGGTAGATGATTACCAGAAAGTAATTAAAGTCCACGAGGATTACACTGAATATGAAGTCACAGTGGATGTGAATAAAGCTGAGGATGAGGCCGTTTTGCCAAAAGAGGAGATTGAATTAAAATCTAAGCCTGACGACAATACAGAGGAAGAACTTAGTGCCTGTCTCAGAAAAGCTTTTATGTTAGAACCTGAAAGCGATCCGGAATGGTCGGATTCCGACGATAGTTCAGATGATGAAAGATACGCAAATACAGACGAAAAGGAATGTACTAACGCTCCCTATTGTGCAAAAGTAGCGTGCTTAAGTGAATCTGATGTTGAGGAAGAGAGTAGTAATGACTCTAGTAAAGATGAAATTTCAGGTGTAAAGGAAAATGAATATACTTTTACTGAAAGAGGGTATGAGAAAATCAGTGAAAATAATAGGGATGCAGTTAATTGTGGCATTGTACCTAATGATGAAGAAACTTCAAAACAAAATCCAGACGTTGAAACAGAACAAAGAAAGAAAGAACCGCCAGACGACTCAGTGTTTATTTTGCAAAGGGTTCAAGTAAGCAAAGACTTTGAACTTCAGAAACCGAAAAAGCCGCCAGATATAATAGGTTCACAGGTCAGGAACGTATCTTGGGACGATGTCACAGTCGACCAAGGTGCGTTGCGGAAAAAAAGAGGAAGGGGCATGAATTAGAGTCTGGGGCAGGTTTATATCGGATTTTGAGAATGTCATGAACACATTATATCATGAAACTACAGGATTTCCACCGGAAGAAATTTTGTTAGGCAGAAGTAGTAAAAGTTTAATTGAAGAAAAACTAGAGTTTCCACCTTGTACAAGTTGGGATTGGATCAAAAGAAAGAATTGGTGATAAAAAGGGCAAAGCAAAAAGCTGAATCTAGATCTAAAAGACACAATAAAAATTTAAAAGTTTCAAAATTTAAAATTGGAGATTATGTTCTTTTAAAAACCCACGAAAAGTCTAGTGAACTAAACCATGAAATTTCAAAATTTAAATATATTTATAATGGACCATATATAATACAGAATATTCCACACGACAATGCTTACTACCTGATCTACCCAAAATCCAAAAGACCTTTAGGTGTAAGAAATATTGTGGACCTGAAACTGTATGTACCTAGGAACGAGTAAATGTGCTGTATCTTATGCTGAACCCAAGTTATTCTAAATGTAACTAATCTTTGTAAATGTCTGTATACCCTTGAAAGTGTGCTAATGTAGTTATGTGAGTTTCAGATTACCAATTGTACTGTAACTGTAAAAATGTATGGAGAAAAGGACTGAAAAGAAAGGATAAATGCTATCAGCCAGATAAAAGATGGGACTGTCAAAATGAAAATGGGCAGTGTATGAACCATAATATGAAGGACTGCCAAATACCAATGAGGGCAGATAAATAATCGATGGAAAATTGTAAATATGATCCAGGAGATGTCACAATATGAAGTGAAAAGGACTGCCCAAATCCGCATAATAGGCAGCAAATATGTGTAGTTAATTTTCTGAATATATGTGTGTGTGTTTTGTTTAGTAAGTAAGAAAATGGACTGCTATTCAAAGCATGCAGCGATAAATTATCTTATAGTGTATACAAAATATGCAATTGTTTTTGTAGTTAAATGTTTGTATTCCAGAATTTTAAATTATTTCTTTGAGAAATTTAGACAAAATGATTAAATTGCTATTTTAGTGATGTTATGATGGGAAGTTGGACTGTGCGAAAGGCACTTGAGTAAATGACAAGTCAGTATTCTTGAAGTGTTAAAAAAAGTGGAAACCTATATACAGTGAGCAAAAGGAAATATGTAGTGTAAAAATATTTGGACAATTAAGTAAAGATTCGGAACCACTGTATAATTGTAAGATTTAGTGTTCCCATAAAATTTGGACTTAAGAAAATTTTCTGGAAACAGGGGCATGTGTAACGACAATTATACGTATAATAATTTTTTTCTTTATGAATTTAGATAAATTAATAATAGCAATGTGTTGAATTTCTTTTTCGATTCTTTTCGTGTCATGTTAAAGACACTGTGAGTAACTTTTGAAACGAATATTATTTATGTTAGATTTCAAATAATGTGGTAATCAAAGGAAAGTGTATTTTATGTTAAAACTATTGTAAGATGTGAAAATTGTAATTTATACACTTGGTCCATACGTAGGTAATGCATTAGGATATGTGTAGTAGAAAACCTGTGGTGAATACCCTACCTGTAGGGGAGCGGGAAAAGGTGGAGGCAGGCGAGGCGGGAAAACGCACTCTGGCGCGGTCCGGCACAACGGGCTCAGTATCACAGTCGGAGGCGAGCAACAGTCGGAAGTACACGTACTGTACCGAGGAGGCTACCCAGGAAAAGTGGATTCCATTGAGCCTCGGATGAACCGATTCCGACGACTACTTGGCATGGCTATATTCTGAGGCACAAAATTGGAAAGATTACGACGCTAAGAAGATGGAAAGTGCCAATGTTGTGTGAGCCTTAGCCGTGCTTGCATGTGTGCCGTGCTGCCCGCTATCTCGCTGCCCGCCAACCGCCGCACCGACTTGCACAGGTCAAACATTTATTTCATCTTTAGAAGTGTATCTGTGTGGACCAGTGTCGAAACTGTTTCTAACGATTCAATAATAACGTGACTTTTACCAGAATTGCTTTAGCCATGACTTATCCTGTTCACTGACCTAGATAGGATCCTTACCTCGTATTGTGCAATCCGAGTATCCTAAACTGAAAGTTTAATGTTAGTGTTAATGAAAATTATCAGCAGATTAATCCATGCCATAAAGGAACCTAAAGTTCTGTGTGTTGTTGCAAATGTTGGTAAAGAACAAAAGAGTTTTTTTTGAATTAAGTTAGCGACGTTATTTAATTAATTTGAGACAGAAATAATGACAGTTAAATTATTCAGAAGTAAGACAAAAGAGTAGTTATCCATAGATTGGTAATTTTGAGTGTTAATTTGCCTTCAGTACTTAATAGTTTCAGTTTAACGACCATAACAGTTTCAGGGCCCCCCCCCCCCCCCTTCTCTTGTCCATTCTTTCATACCTTGAAATGTGTTGATCAGATTTGACCAGTAAAGCGAAATTCTATATTAATCCTAAATGTACTAGTGTTTTTCCATCATTCATAGTGATATTGTGTGTGTACTTTCAAGATTGTCGATGCTAAGGCAATCTATGCCCGATTTCAGTCTGATCAATATACAAAATGTAGTTCGTAGTAATCATTGCTGTGTGGTGTTGTGTAAATTTAGTTCGTACAAATTAGTACAAAAAGAGAAAACTTTAGTTCCGTGGATTTTTCTGGTTCCAAACTTTGCAATATAACGCATCATTACTACGTGTTACTATGCTTGTACATGCACCCACTTGTACAAGGAAAAACTCACTAATTGCCTAAGTAGGCTGGCGACCGAATTGTTAATTATAGGTAGCACCTACTGTGTGTACTTCTTGTCCATGCGAAAGAGCAATTATACTTTACATTTGCTTGATGCATCACTGTAGTTATTGACTGAAGATAAGTCCGATCTTGCTTCTATTAGGTACACGCGGTCAACTAATGTACTAAAAATCCTTGTTTATAAGGTGAAGCCCGTGAACTTATTACAGTACAGGCTTTATAGAGCTAACCTACGTCCGAGCTGGGCGGTAGTGTTACAGGTCGAGCAGCTAACACTTAAACTACAATTATCGTGACGGCTCCTTTAGCACTTCAAAGGCCACGCCACCGCCTTCCATCTATGTTCAGCTCAACAGAACGTCCTATGTAAACCTGGACATCCAACTGCCCACTGATGCCATGTCATTTCCTTATAGCCAGCTGAGCGCGCCTCTGTATCACTAAGCGCCACTGCTTACGCAATCTCTACATGTCAGGCGCCCTCTGGTCTCCCAGCAACTGACCAGAGGCAAACACAGGAGCGATATGACCGATAGTAGGCCCCCATGGATGTCGCATGTACATGACACAAATATGTAAACATTTAGACAGTGAAAGGCCATGCTCTTTTACAAACATTCAGAAGAACTACTGCATTAATACTTAATAGTTTATTAGGACTACATATCCTAGAATTTTTTTAATAATTGAAAAATCTTGAACTATATTTAGCTCTTGTACTACTTAGTCAATGACAACAGTTTTTCCGCTTATCGGGATGGTTTAGATGATCAGCTTGAAACGTGTTGTGCTATTCACTTCACAGAAAACACCCCAAGTCGGCTCTCAAATTCCAGGAGAGTCTCATGGGAGCTTTTATTATATCTCTTAACAATAACTCTTGCTATGTTTTCCAGGCATACTTATTATTTCCAGATGGAAATACCTTGCTTTCAGTATGCATTGGAATCTGTTCTGAGCATTTAGTTGATGATTTCCTCTACAGGCGGCAACATAGTCTTTATTTGAGAAGAATTATAACAGAGGGCGTGCCACTGAATTTTACTCACTGTTGAGCATCAAATTTCATAGCGTAATTGCATGTTGAACGACTTCTATTAATTTAAAGAAATATTACAGTGTTACAGACGCCTGATGGGAATAGAAAACGAGGCAGATGTTAATATTGTCCATGTAAGTAAGTTTTCGTGTAAATAAAATTATTTATCGACATTTGGCAACATTAAGAATTCAGTCATAGCAATGTCGAGTACTTGTATAGTTAGCTGTCTCTCATCGCTCACGAATTTGTAGAATTTCAGTGGGTGTACGCTGTTTCTGTTATCAAATAAAGTAACAAGAGTACCGAAACAGCTTCTTTTATGAATGATCATGGATGGTTAAAAGAGCTGACGGAGAAAATTTGGTTCCCAATGCCAACCGTGAAGGAAGATAAAGATCAAAGTGGCGATGAGAATAGGATCTGTGGCAGTAGCAATAAATTCGTGAAAACCCATTGTGAAACCGTTAATCATATTGTTTCTGAAGTGAATGCTTCCCACCTAGGTGCGACTCCAAATAAATCTGATTGTGCTGCACACCCAATGAATGCAGACAGCTCAGTAGTTACAGCAGGAAATTCAACTGCAAGTACTAGTGGATTCTCTCCTGGCATATTTGTACAAGGTAAGACATTAAATACAGTGCAGATAAAGAAAATACCAAATGTACTGTGGGAGAAGGGAAAGCTGAAGTACGTAGAGCAACCTTTTCTGGATGAGAAGCTTTAGAAGGTGAGATATTGATCAAGGAAATTCCATGTGGCGTATTTTCATATTTTTTCACTCAAGATGTTTTGGAGTTGATTTCACGAGAATCTACGCTTTATAGTACTTGGATGAATTTGTCTAAGTCCTGAAATGTTGTTATAGACGATATTCGAAAGTTTTCAGGTGAATGTAACCTTTCTTCTTTTGTAACGTTGAAGAATATGAGGATGTACTGGAACAATGTCGTGGGCTCATCAGTTTACAAGACAATATAACTGTCAACAAATTTGAGCAAGCACATACACAGACATAACACTAGACAACTCATCATGCCATCGTGCTACACAGAAACATGCTGCATTTAGGTCCATGCTACACAGAGTACACTCCTTTGATTTAGAAGTAAACTCTGTCAAGAATGAGGTAGATACATAAAGAGCGTTGCCATAAGCAATGGCTACACAGCCAAAACAATTTACAATTTAAGCAGACAAATACACAAAAGCAAGACAGCGAATGGACACACTGTGAAAGAAGAGAAAACATTCGCCAGTGTCCCATACCTGGGCCCCATATCACAAAAAATCGGCAACCTTTTCAGAAAAACAAATATAACAGTTGCATTCTCTACCAACAATAAGTTAGGAAACTTACTCATCTATAACGTAAAATGAACTACACAAACATACAACAACAGCGGAGTGTACAAAGTATCATGCCCCAGTTGTCCTGCCTACTATGTGGGGAAATGAGACAGAAACTTCAAGACCCGTTTTCAAGAACATGTAAATGCTTTCAGGTTCAAGAATTTCGAAAAATCAGTCATTGCACAACATATGTTGGAAACGAACAATATGACACAGATCGATGTCAGAGAAGATAACAGAAAAAGGACAGAGAGACACCAATAGAGCAGACAAGAGAACAATGAGGATCTCGGAAGAAGGATGGAAGGAAGCGAAATGATGAAAGATGTCCTGGAAGGAGAACAAGAAAATGCAGTCCATCAATGGACTACCCGTGGTCCTACAGAGTGCGTAACGAAAGAAGAAGAAGAAATCACGTTATTGTTTTTGTTCAATAATAGCTGTACTTAAACAATGGTAAACTAAGCGTTCTAATTTAACTTCGTACTGACTCTGGGAATCGGGTATTCGCTGTCGCCTGCTGCACTACGACTGAACCATGGGAGATGATAACAATCTGCTAGCATTTGTTCGGTAGCCGCATATTTTCGAATGTTGTGTGGTTGTTGAGGAACAAAGTGCTTCTTACGACTTTATAAGGTGAGAGGAATGAAACTCGCTGAATTTTTTAACTTATTTGTAGTTTTTTTGCTTCTTTATTCAGAATTGTTATGCAGCATCCGCCTCTCGCCTCACAGCTGCTGCAGTCGACGATTCTTCAACTGCCCTCTTGGGGTGTCCCAGGCCCCTCTTGATGGCAGTAAGGCGAGCCTTGGCTATGTCGGGGAGTACTGAATTATGCACCACGTACGTGTTCTGACAAACGAAGCTGAAATATCAAGACGGCAAGCGTCCTTTATGAATTACGTATATCGTTGCTCTTCTGTTTACGTTTATCAGTGAATTTGTTAAGATTTTTTTAAATTCGTGTATGAGAAGGTCCCTTACAGCCAGAACTATTATAGAGGGTGTTAAAAAAATATTCCATTTTTTCAGAGTTGGTAGTATGGACCAAAACAAGACAAAAATTTCAAGTTACCATGGGTTCTAAAATGCGTAACTTAAGGGTCTCCTCAGTCATCATATAAAATAAGCGATTTTTACGGTTTTTGCAGAAACTAATGAAGCAATCGAAGTAAATATTTTTGCACATTATGTATTGATTCTTTGACAACATTTTCTGATTTTTTGGAAGAAATTCACTCATCATGAAGCCCTCCTTCCGAAGACTTCCAGTTGGTCTGTCCAAAATGAGGTGTGTCCATGACGAAACTGTGCTGTCTGCAAGTCTTGGCGGAAAGCGAAAAAAAAAAATAATTTTCTTAGTCTACAGGATATTGCATACGGGGTAATAGCACAGTTTTTTGAAATCTGAAAAAATAATCAAACGGTGGAAGTTTGAAACAAAGATGTGGTTTTATGAGACTTTTTGATCAGGTATTTTGCGGTAGCTAATAAATAAATTAAAATAAAAAATAGCCTATTACTCTCAAAATCCAAATGAGATCACAATACAGGGGGAATGTTAGGACCCAAGCTGGTCTTTCACCTCAGGAAGGATTGGTTGGAATTGCGGAGCAAGATGGAAGATTCTGAAATTTGGCTGAATTACTCCGCCGACATGAGTGAAGAGTAATAGACTAGCTTTTCATTTTAAATTATTTATTAGTTACAGCAAGAAAAGTGACCAAAAACAAACGAGAAAATCTCATGTTTGTTTCAAAGTTTCATTGCTTTCTAATAAATAGGGGGCTTAATTATGACTGAATTTCTTGCATACAATCAGAAAAAGCTATTCTGGAGACAATAAATAATGTACAAAAAGATTTACTTTGATTACTTCATTCATTTCGCCAAAAAGTCGTAAAAACCGCTTATTTTATAAGGTGACTGAGGGGAATGGACCCTTAAGATCTACGAGGACTTGTTCGTTTTTGCTACAGCGAGACACAGCTCTTCTATTGCAGGCACAGGATAGCCAACGTACTGCACCTCCCCGACCAATCGACTACCCATTAAATGTCAGTGTGAGGTGTCCTGAGATATTTCGGAGAAAATGGACTGCTGCTCGACCACGTGTGAACCACATCTCGGGCCACTGTCGGAACGGTACTTCATCTGGCAGGGCAGGCAAGTCGTTTTATAGGAGCTGAAGATACCTTGGTCCAGTCAACCTGTTTGATAGTACGTAATGTCCTATTAGTCTATCGGCCATAATCCCTGCTCATACATTAATTGAAAACCGGTGCCGATGGCTTGCTTCTTCAACTGTGTGTAGATTTTCGTCAGCCCACACATGTTGCCTAAGAAAACTGACAACCTCAACTCCCTTGAAATCGGCCTCTCTGTGAACAGTATCTTTGTTGTGAGAAAATGGTTCTTCACTACAACTTTGCAGCAGCCATTGGCAGAAATACATCCTGGCATGCTGATTCTGGGGTCGAAGACTTTGAACACGATGTGAATAGTACAGGTACAGCAACTGTTCGCGCAGGATCGTCTAGATTAGACTATGGCTAACACCGATAGATCCTCAAATTTTACGTACACCATTTCCAGGATCATCTTCCATCCGTTGCAATACTTGTTCCTCCACAACATGAGCACGAATGGTACTAGGCCTGCCACGATCCCCCGTTGTCGGAGCAATGAAGCCAGAATCTGCTAGTCGCTGGAAAAGAATGCTAAACAATTGGGCAGATGGTACTCTGCGTTCTGGACGTGATACAGCGTACAGGACACGTGCTCGACAGTTGGTTCCATTTCCCAGGCCACAACAGAAGAACCCGTGAGCCATTTCCCGTGTGGAATAAGATGCTTAGCCATAGGGCTAAGATAAAACTACAATATACTCGCAAAAGCGCATCACAAACTAATCCTAACACGAACTGAAGAAGGAAGAAATTAAGATTGAAGTTCAACGTGCCGTCGGCAACGCGGTCATTAGGAAACAGAGGGTGGAAGAGGAAATCGGTCGTACCCTTTTCAAAGAAACCCTGGTATTTGCCGGGAGCGACTTAGAAAAATCATGGAAAACCTAAATCGGGGCCGGCCGGAGTGGCCGTGCGGTTCTAGGCGCTACAGTCTGGAGCCGCGTGACCGCTACGGTCGCAGGTTCGAATCCTGCCTCGGGCATGGATGTGTGTGATGTCCTTAGGTTAGTTAGGTTTAAGTAGTTCTAAGTTCTAGGGGACTGATGACCACAGCAGTTAAGTCCCATGGTGCTCAGAGCCATTTGAGCCTAAATCGGGGATCTAAACCGTCGCCCTTCCGAATGTGAGTCCAGCGTGCTAACCTCTGCGTCTCCTGGCTCATTTAAACAGAAACTGGTTCCATTAGAAAAAAATGTATGCACTGCACTTACTTGGAACTCGGAATACGGTTTACAGCAGGGGTGTCCAACCTTTTAGTTTACCTCAGCCACGCAGAAAGAAGAGAGTATCTTTCGGCCGCACGTAATATACTTAACACTAAGTATAACGCATGACTGTGCAGAAAGGGATATTTGTCTCTAACAAGGTGTGATTTCTATAAGTCCAGCAAAGTTTTGTGGTCGAATTACGCTGAAGAGCCAAAGAAACCGGCGCACTTGCCTAATATCCTGTAGGGCCCCTGCGAGCACGCGGAATATCCCAACACGACGTGGCATGGACTCGACTAATGTCTGAAGTAGTGCTGGAGGGAATTGACACCATGAATCCTCCAGGGCTGTCTATAAATCCGTAAGAGTACGAGGGGGTGGTGATCTCTTCAGAACAGCAAGTTGCAAGGTACCACAGATACGCTAAGTAACGTTCAGAAGAGTGTTCCTGGAGCCACTCTGTAACAACTCTCGACGTGTGCGGTGTCGCACTGTCCTGCATTGCATTGCCCAAATCCGTCGGAATGTACAATGTACACTCTTTGACATAAAACTCGACCGGCGGCCGGCCGCTTCAGAGGCTAAGTCCGCGCCGATCGCGACATGGGACAATAAAACTGGCCAACTCGCTAATTCTCTAAGTCCGGTTATCTGCACAATCTGGCAACACTGCAGACTGCGGAACTTCCTGGAGGAAAACTTGTCCCTTGATAGAAAAACACTAGGCTGATTGCACCTGTGGTCTAGTGGTAGCGTGCGTTGTTTCTGTTCGTAACGTCAGTGGATCGAGAGCAGCTGGCATAAAATATTTTTATAGCCTCTTCTGTCTGAATGCTGAAGACGTAAATGTAATGGTAGCGCAGATTCAATCTATTTCGCTTTCTGACACACCGATATCAAAATTTTATCCAGTAACGATTTTGCGGCAGATTTCCTGCAGACTGTCCTCCTCTGGACGCCGTATGCGGCAAAGCTCCGGGGTCCATTTGCTGGCTACCGGGAGCGGCCGTGGCGACAGCAGCGGCGCTGCACTCCCCCGTTCTTTATCGAAAGCGCCTGCTCCCGCTCATCGCTTTTGATGATTTAAAACGCTTTTTTATTAAATGTTGCTCCACAGAAAATTTCTACGATTTCCATTCACGCTCAAAAGCAACGGAGACAGACGCCCTGATTAGTAGGCGGGTATTATATTACATTAATCGGCAAGAGCTGAGTATGGCCCGAAATTGATTTTATAGACTGGGACAAAATTAAACCACCTCGCTACATTCGATGAATTTATAAATGCTTCATACCTCGTTTCTTTTCCTTTCAAACTCAATTATTTGTGCAACTTTTGGTCAATGTTCGGATGTTTTCATCAAGCCGGGGTGAGCGTCTGTGGTGTAAAGTGTATTACAGTTCTTGTTTCACTCCTTATGGTAACTCTATGCGATAAACTGTGTGAATACCTTGCAATGCATGCTCTGTAGCAGTGCAGGAACACTGCTCATTTGGACTTCCATGTATGGGTTCATGAAGTATTTAATGTTGATCAGAAGTGATAGTTAAGGTCATCAGATTTAGACCAGAAAAATTTGTCGTTTTGGAGGTTTCAGAGAACGGAAAGGAATTGCTAACGCCGGTGTTAGAAAACGTCTACAGTTAAATGCTATTGCAAAAATTTAGAAGAGGGGAACTATATTAACCAACATGTGCACTTCATAAACAATCTTCTGACATGTTAGACCTATATGACGAACAAAACTCAAATTTATATCGTTGACAGTCGCTTTGAATCTTTTCAGGATCTATTTTACAGTGAAGCACCTTGGCATTTGCAAAGCAGACATCCATGATATTAACTTAATTTACTAAGTCGAATCGGACGAAGATTGATGTTTAAAGGCATTCTTCAGATTTCGTATAAAGAATTTTTACTAGCCGTTTGCAACTCCATTAATTAAAATGGAAAATAAAAGGTTGTAGTCAGCGGCTTCCACCGAGATTGTAACTGCTATGTCATACAGTACGACCACCGCAACGCACAAGGGAACCTCTTTTTTTTAATTTTGCTTTTTTCTTTAACTTTTTTTGACGATTACCCCTTTTTTCTCTCTTATTTTAAAGCCCCTTAGGAAAATGGCAATAAAAAAAGAAACTAAGTGCCACCGCCACTCTTCAACCTATAACAAAAAAAAAAAAAAAATCTGGTCCACTTCAGGCGTTGGCTCCTGACTAAACCTACCCCAAGAGCTGCCTATATGCCAGGGGAAATATGGGAATTCAAGGTTAGGGCTATCATTACAAACAAAACAAAATCTTCGTTTTTCTGAATTTTATTTTGATTTTGATTTTTGTTTTGTTTATTTTTGTTGTGTAATTGATCAGACGCCTTCTGCGTCCCGCTGGTAATATGTTGAGTCACGTCTTCTCGAAATTGGTGTGTTCCGTTCAGTAGTTCAGAAATGTTCATTGGTTCAAACTGGAAACCTCCTTCACGCTTGGCTTAACACATTCCAGCTGCGAGGCGGGTCGTGGAAAGCACTCCCAAGGAAGTTCGAGAAAAATTGTCTGTATTTTGGGTGGCGGACAACGACATAATGACGGTCGTTGAGGTATGTCCAAAAATCGAGTACAGAGTCTACAGTTTGTCCAACTAGGTAGTGAATGGCATGTCCGCGAATCCAATTCACAGCATTGGTCTTTGTCCGAGGAAAATAGTCACGTCCCGGAACTAATAATGAAAGGGGAGTATTCCGATTCAGAATGTCCCGCGTTAGAAAAGCCACAATATGACGAATAACCTCTGAGCTAACGACACACTGGCGACCACAGACGGACTATAGTCACTGCGATGTTTCCTGAGCCTCAAAACGCAACCTTAAAACACACAAACAGGTGTTACTTACGTGAAGAACACCGTTCTTGGAGTCCAGAAATTAATTATACTTTCTAAGTGTCTCATATTACAGTGGATTCTATCGTACGAGTCTTCGATGTGGAAAACGAATGTCAAGTGAATTTAGCGAGGTAACGCCGGCCTACACCCTGAAGTAAATGCACTATCAGAGTGTTGACAAATACTTGCTACGACGCTGCCATTTCTCGGTTCTCTTACGAGGCAGCTCTTCAGCGAAATGCTTGCAGTGATTCTCCGATACGGTCCTTCAGAGTGGAGACGCGCGCGCACGTTTGGTTTTTATGCGACGTTCTCCCCTGATGGTTTCTGACGTCGCCTTGTGGGCTATGTCTACATTTGAGACATTCAATTATCATTAATCCAGAATGATACAAGTTTCAGCTTCCGGCGTGGAAGAAGGCAGTTGACGCCGACATTATATCATTTCAAAGTAGGGAAAGCAAAACGGGTCATTCAATGTTTCTCATTCAACACAAAGCATGTGAGATAATTTTCCGTAACGTTCATAATCATCTAAAAATACAGACGAAGTAAAAATACATCTGAAGCTTATTCGAATTGAATATAATGTAAGATACCAAACGCTTTGCACCTCGATGTCGAATTTGTCCACGTGCAATCTTTTGCAGCATACAAAAAGAATGTCATGATTACCACGAGAATGAAGAAATATGTTGGTACGGATGGAAGCAAGGAGAGACGCAGTCAACAAATATTCAATTCCTCATGGCATTCATTTCATTTGAGACGTAAGAAGAGTTAAAGCGGGATATTGCTTTCGTTAACACGAAAGATATGCCGCACATATTGATAACGAGGAAGTCTGCATCTTCATACGTTTCCTCCTTGAAATCTGTATGATCTCTTATATACTAAGTAGCCTGATCATTGTTTCAGTAATGTTACCCTCTTGTTTGACCCCGTAACGATGAACAGATTCCAAATGCATGTCTCTGCATGAAAGTAGCTGTTCGAACCCTTCCTGGGTTGCTTTTTGTGTTTTATTGCTTGGAATTCCTGAAGCAGACCACTGCGCCTTCTCCCCTTGTGGGTTAGGTCTCAAAACTAAACCGCTTTTTATCCAATGGCATAATTTATTCAGACAGCATCAGCACAAGACTGTCAAACAAAGCTTTTCATTTACAGTTGCAACACTCTAACCAGCACTGACCGAAGTGTAATCCACGGTCATGGTCCGAAATTGGCAGCTGTCTGCTACTGTGGCAAAGTCCGTACTACACTTTCGATTCCGCAGCACCATTTTATCTGGTAACACTGTGTAGTTGCAGAGTTGTGCCAGCATGTCTGTCCTCACACTGTCAACTTTATGTATCTCACTTCTCCTGCAGCGTTGATCACGAGGAGCAGAAGTAAATGAGGGTATTCTGCATGACGTAACATTCAGTATTCCCTTCTTTCATAGCCACTCTTCATGTGCATCGATACCAAATAGGAATGTGAAAACTCTTGCGAGTGAGAGAATGACAATAACAATCGTAACAAGAACAATCAAATAATGAATGATGTTTATTCCAACGCAGAACGAGAATGGCTTTAAATATAAAAATCTATATCTATATCCATATCTATTGATCTTTGAGTTGGCACAATGCAAATATATTCTTAGCATTTAGTTACTGAATTTAGTTCGGGATGTTTGCAGACAAAAGGAAAAGTCGGTACTTCTCGCTAGTGTAATATAATGTGAACCAGCAACTACCCTTTCCTTAGAACACGACTCAAGTAGGTCCCCAAGTAGGTACCAAGGCACTGCTGCATTCTGTTGCCTGACATTGCCCTGATGACGGTTAATGCAGATAGTTCCGATTATGAAATACAGAACGTATTGCAGGTTAGTTCCTAGGATAGTAACATTAAATTTGCGTTGTAGACGGCACATGAACGTGACGACTATCCATATTACTCATCAATATAAAAAGACAATATTATGGGAATTTAGCAGGATTACTCAACATGAATTCTGAAATTGGTTGACTGACCGCACAGGTGCTAACCGTCGTCAAGAGTATACGATGTCCTAATCGCATTAGGAATATGAAGATCCTCTTCGACAGCTCGCAACTTTCACATTGCTATCTCCACCCTACTCCAGACAGCCCTCGGTGGAGTTGCACTAAGTTGCCGATGCAATGTAAGGCCTTCAAACCGACAACAGGCCACATATTGAAAAATACAAGCGAGTTCTCTTGCAGCGTAAGCTTATTGTAACTAATCTAAAAATTATTGGACAGGAACATTGTCCTATTCAAAAAAATCTGTCCAGCAGGTCCTCTAATCGCTCCTTGGTACAGTCGTTTGACTATTGAAAATGGTTCCAACAAGTCACCACTAGAAAACACTGCTCTGTACCGCAATAACTCAAGATGTAAAGTAATACCACGGTACTACAAATATCAGGGAACACCTTATCACAGATAAGACTGTCCTTAAGGCTTGTAAGCTCACATTTATTACAATAAATGACATACTTGAAATGTTACCACTCTCATTATTACGTCAGATTGGTAATGCACGTAGTAAGTTCGTCGTATTCATGATTTCCTCTTCAAAGTAACATACCGTACTTATTATTTAACACAAAATGACATTAAAAATTTAAGTTATTCACGAGCAGCTAGTTGAGAATATGTATGAACTTCAAATGACACGACGAACCGTCTTGTTCCGCATATGGATTCAAACCCAGCTCATGCAGACTAAGCAAAGATTTCGTTAGTGACGGAAACTAACAGTCATTCCTGATTAAGCATACAGAGAGTCATATACCTCGATTTTAGACAGTATCAGTTAGCAAATGTCAACTTTAAATTGCATAACGCAAACATGTGTAACAGACGCGAATTCCTACCCATCATCTATTGTCCCTGTTAACGAACTATGAGAGACGTTAAATATTGCTTCTTCACAAGTAACTTACTTGAAATGCCGTGAGGTAAAGCTTTGTGTTGGACACGGATTCGAACCCAGAACCTAATCGGATTGCTATCGAAGCACAGTCAAATGTGACATATCGGATTTTCGCGGCAGTAGCTAGATGTTTTAACTGAAATGACGAGACGAAACATTAATTTTTTCCTTCCCAGGACTCCTACCCGGCACCTATCGCTGTTATATTCTAGAGAAAACGAACGTTAAATATGGGTTTGTTGCGCCAGCAGTGATATGTGAGCATGTTTGAACTAGAAATAATATGACGAAGAGTTCAGCGCTCACTGGGAATAGAGCCCCATATATATCGTTGTTGACTACACACAAAGAGACGTCAGCTACCGAATTTTTCTCCACCAGCTGCTCAGAATAACATCTTGAACTTACAGTCATCTCGCAAATAGTTCTGTGTCTCACTGGGAGTTAAAAACGTCAGATATCGTTAGTGTTGACAACGAATGAAAATACATTAAAAATCAAAATTCTTATCCACCAGCAGATAGGTGTTCTCATGCTAGAGCTTGATAATACATAATTAAATCTTTAGTGCCGGGCCAGGATTCGATCCCATTCACGCGTAATATGTGGAGATGTTGAGGAATCTGCAGTTTTGAACAAACAACAAATTGTAGCCGAGCTGTATTGTCACGAAGGGATCAAATTCCGCGTTAAGGGCGGTCTGAGTTGCATTCCCAGTTCAGAACTAATCTTATCGACATACAGAAGCTCAGATAAAAGATGGAATAAGTGTCCTGTGACCATACATAGCGTTTGTTTCGTCACTAGAAATAAATAACTAGTATAAGAAAGGTTACTGGTGATAGAGTTTCTACATGTCGCCACTCCAGACTTTATTGTGGTTCAACCTACCGTCTACTTGGTAGAGAAGGAAAATCATCTTTAATGTGAATTTTCAGACCACACTGCCATTACTTCTTCACTTGGTGTAGCCAGGAGAGAATGGACTCTGTCTCTCCCTATCTAAAATCATTGACAGAAGTGGGAATCCAACCCAGACCATAGGTATAACAACCTACCATCCGTCCAACAGACCACGAAATCCTCTTCTCTCATTTTTCTATCGTAACGCCGTTGCGCCACACTGGATGAGAATTCTGACACACAGGCGTCCTGTAGTAATTTGCACCATGTTCAGTAAATTCATTTACTTGGTTGACCGAATCACCATGAACTAGCTGCCTCGGCTACCCAGTGCATACATTCCACTCTATATTTTGTAATCACCGAAATAAATTCACGTAACTGCCACCTACACATAACTGCCAACAGTGTAGGACGCATAAGTTTAAATAGGAAGTGTTCCTTTCCACTTGAGCTATTCTATTGCGCTATCTGTTTGTAGAAAACGTCGTTCAGTAAAAAAAAAAAAAAGAAAAGCTGTAACTGTTTGTCTCTCAGAAGTCAAGACCTGGCCATATGCATAATCCCACAGTGCTGTGGAATCAAAAAGTTCTGGAGGAATAGTTGTCGAGCTCTGGAGCTGTTGTAGCTACGTGTCAGCTAGTAGCGTAGATAAGATGTCGCGAGTTCGAATACATTCAGTGCTACATTTTTTTAAACGCAATTCTGCTGTCTGCTGAAGTTGTCAATCTAATGGAACTTTGAACATACTTCCCTTCACTTCGCAGCCTAAAGTCGTCGCATGTGGAAAAAGGGCTAACTACTGTGACATTTTGTTCTGTTCAGGTTTAATAGACAGCAGGCAGCAGATGCATCTCGAAGATGTGTAGGGAGAGCGCATCATGCCATAATATGTCAGAAAAGTATTTTCTACATTAGCTGTCGTGTGGTAGTGAGATTTTATTCATCTTCAAACTTTGTTTGACAGCTTTAACTCAGAACAAGTTTTCTACATGCATGTAATCAATAAACTGCTCGTGCATTGTCATACTGTCATAGATAACATCAGAGAATTCGCATATATCGTTGATGATTAATTTCTCTCTCATGTTTACTATTGTTTTAACAACACTAAAGGAAACCTTACGAAAATTGTGCACTGTATTATAAGAAATGAAATAAAACTAACCACGATAACCTTACGACGAAAGTATGTTTTAATAAAACCGAGTATCTGTACACAAATGTGCCTCTATCGACACGAATTAGTAAAATACTACTCACTTAGATTTTGATTGGGTCTGTGTTTCATTGGTATGCTGTGTCGTACTCAAGAGGTATGCAAATGTGGCATTTCATAAATATAGTTACGTATTCCTAGAAACCCAAAATTCGCTTGTCAGCAGCGGAAAGGGGCGTTACCTGTTGTGCAGCATTGTAAGTTTTTCAACATTGCACTATGAGCCGAAAGTATTTCCTTGCGATTTCCTTATTGATGTTTGATCCGACTCCTTGTAGCTCTTTCACAGAAGGGATAAAGACGTTGCAGTCAGTGAGACTGGAACTGCAAACCATAACAGACGCTTTTCCACAGGTCAGCACGTTACCACAGAGCTGGCGAAGAGGTATGGGTCTGAGCTTCCTCTTACGAGGGCAATAGTGACTAGAACTCGTAAACCGCTATTTAAAGGTCGAGATTAGTTGCGATTTCCACCTGCAACGACTTTCCTGGGCTGAAAACCGTAAATTTACAATCTTTTGTTACCCTTCAAGCGATAATAACTCAGATTATTCAATGGAAATGACAGGTAAAATCAAGTGAACTTTGAGGCTTAATTCCGTGCACACCAGGAAGTAACTCGTCGATCACAGAGTTGCCAAACATACGTTGCCTTGTTGCCAAATCTCAGTTACAGCATCAGCAGGAAGAAGACGAACCGATGTGATCCTACAGCGGGCTGGGAAGTAACCATAGCTGGTGTCTCCAAGTCGTGGCTGCTACGGCCTGGAATACGTAATGCGTCTGACTCGCTTACTGTAACTAGGTTTAGGGACTGGAGCGTAGTTACTAATAATACTCAGAACTGACTGCGAACTAAGCATCATAAATCAGTAACTCTCATTGTTGTTTTTATATTTCTTTAGTAAGTGTACTCAAAACTAAGAAACTCATTCACAGGCGTTTTCGTTCCTCGCCGATAGTCGAGCACAACAAACAAATAAAAATAAAAAAGAATGTTTATATGTGTATGTGTATGTGTGTGTGTGTGTGTGTGTGTGTGTGTGTGTGTGAGAGAGAGAGAGAGAGAGAGAGAGAGAGAGAGAGAGAGAATGAGAGTGTAAAAAATTGTTGTAAAGAAATTGAATCATGGTATTTAAAGAAATCTTTCATTGTAATGACACATTCCACATCATTACGAAATGTCGTATTCATGATCTATGGAACAAGAAGTAATCTAATGTAATGTAATCTAATCTAAATACATCATATTGGTGACTAGCCGTAAAGAGTCATGAATTACCGAAATTTTTGCCAATACCAGTAACCAAATCTAAACTTGAAAATAAAAGACGACAAGTTATGTAATAAACCGTGACTCCTATCAAGACCCTTTCGTCCCTGTTATCTAACCACGAAAGGTGTCTGATATATCTCCATTCTGAAGTAACAAAGTGTGCATGCATTTAAAGATGAAGTGCGTGATGTGAAGTTCTGTGACGGAGATACAAACCCATCACGTAATCGGATTGTTAACTAAGAAAAATCAAATGTTACGCATCGCTTTTTCTTACGAGCCGCTAGGTGTCTGAATCTAAAATAAGGATACAAACTTTTGTGCCTAAGAGACAATCGAACTGCACACCTACCGTGCATCCACGAATGAAGCTTAAGTATCAGTTTCTTACTCACGAACAGTAAGATGTGTGCGTGTTTGACCAGAAATAACGACACCTGTTGCGATTGTTGGCAACACATGAACAGACATTAAAAATGCGCGTTAATTTTCACTAGCAGGTGGGTGTGCACTTGATAGAGCTGGAAATGAAATTATGAATATTTTTGTACTGGATCAGGATTCGGACCCACATATTTACCTTTGGAGGAGACCTAGAGAAGACTGCAGTCTTGGGAAAAGGAACGAAATGATTGAACTATACTGTTCCGAGAGATTCAGATCCTCGAAAGAGGAGATACGAATGCGAATCACAGTCCAGCACCAAATTTTTCAAGGTCTCTAGTTCAATCAAGTACAAGTAAACTAAGAGCCCTGTCCCTTTAAATGGCTATCGGTTCATCAAATAAAATAAAATTTGCTAATGTAAGTAAGCTTACTGGCGACTGTATTTCTGTTTACAATGACTTCCGCTATGTCATTTCGCAACGTAAACTGGCTCTGCCCAGTTGGTAATGAAGGAACGTGATGCTTAATGCTGATTCTGGATTATAACGTCTTTCTCTTGAGGTTACCAGAGGTAAAATAAATCTGTTTGTGCCTCTTAAAAGCAAATGCCTGAACCCACGAATTGCACCTGTGATAGTTCGTTCCACCAGACCATTGTGGCCACATTTCCCAGCCACTGGAGTGTGCTGTAACAGATGATGTGCTTAGCTTACAAAATTAATCACGGTGGGAAAAATGCGAGTCTATTAAATGGTTAAGTAGAAGCAAGCTTCTGATGCAGAGATTATGCTATTCTCATGTCAGCAGGACGTAAAGACTCTTCTAGGCATCATAGGCTGGATGTGAAACCCTTTTTGATTTTTCACAAATTCAGCAAATTTCTTAGTTCGAGAAAATCCACTGTGAAGTGTGAAGTTGCCGGATAATTCGATCATTACAGTTATTATTACTATCATTTTATTCATACCGCTGCTGGAACACAAGTGCTTGAAGATCATTTAATGCCTTTTGGTTACTATAGAAGTAGTTTCCCAAGAACAGGTTCTTTCCCTGTCTACGGAATCCTTTTCATGTTAATATCAAACATCAGCAGTTACTCTTAGATTACATTAAAACTAAAGTAATTGACGAAGACGTTACTTGATGACAAAAACGCGCTGCCTTTCGTCATTTACTTGCACCTAGAAATGGCTATCGAGTACTGACAAACCAAAAGGCAAGAGATCTTACTGCCTTCTGATATACGTCGCTGTCAGTTCTTCCACATGGTTTGGTCGACATGACCTGTTTCAAGTTGTGTATGACAGACAATGTTTTAGAAAATCTATTGTTTCCCTTTGAAATAAACAGAAGTATTTTCATTCTAAGCTGTCCAAGTACAAAATTTTCGCAATATTAGTTCAAATTTAATATTCGCTTCTATAATGTAGGAAAGTATTTCACAGTTGCAAAACTCGCATCCGAAACATTGACCTGACCATAAATTCTAGCTCAGAGTGACACCAGTTTAAATAACCTCATGTAGCGAAGACTGTTTGCCAGTGCTCTTTCTCACCGGAAAATACGCAATCCACTCATTTGGCTCCATAAGTACACTGTAACAGTAATTTCTGTCTGAAATTTGTCAGTAAGCTTTTGCCTTCCAACCGGCGAAATACGGCAGAGTGCGGCCGGTAAACAATTCAAAAATCACGAGTTAGTGCCGATAAGACGATTTCTTTAAACATTATCGAAGCTGAGGGAATTTAGTTTCTGCTTAAGTCGTCTTAAGCAGCAACGTTCACAGATATCTCAAATAGGAAAAAGCTCATTATCCAGGTACGAAGGTTGTGAAACAAACTTCCCACAGTTTGTGTCAGGTTGATCTTTTCGTCTGGTAACACGGCTTAAGTATTTTGTCTAAGAGGTATCACAAGTAGTGTCCCTGTAGCTGTGGGAATCATTGGTTGAAAACGAGTTTAACACCAATGGGCACAGTGTTGCTAAATATTCAAAATTATTATCAACCTAAGTCTGAGTTCATCCACAAACTGAGGTGAATTTATAACATTGAAGCTAGACTGTGTATCCTTGTCTTCCTTGAGTGGGCATTGGAAGGCGTTTCCACACACGTATACAATACTATGAATACTTCGAACGCTATGGTTAACGTTGCTCTCACAAACTACTTTTGTTTTTTTAATTCTTCTGGGTCGTCAGCGCGCAATATGTGTTGTAGATACAGTCTTAGACCAAAAAATTGACCGCCGAGTCGTTCACGAAAGGTGGATAATACAGTTGTGCTCCTCTCAGAATTCTATGTCTGGCAACATGCTCGATCCGGCAACATGTAGACTGCGGCACTTCCCAGAGGAAGTCTTGACTCCAGTCTTAGTACATTACTCTTCCCTACGACCGTAGTCTTGAGGTAAAACGCGAGACCAGATAATATTATATAGTAGATTCGCTTGAATTACACTCATAGCTTCAGCACCGAGAGGAAAGGGGCGATAAAAATTTTGTCGATATGTGCTTTCGGTTGCCAGACGTCATATTAGCTGGTCTCGCGTTTTACCTCAAGACTACGGTCGTGTTCCAGCAGCGGTATGAATTAAATGATAGTAATAATAGCAGTAATAATCGAATTATCCGGCAACTTCACACTTCACAGTGGACTTTCTCGAACTAAGAAATTTGCTGAATTTGTGAAAAATCAAAATGGCTTCACATCCAGCCTATGATGCCTAGAAGAGTCTTTACATCCTGCTGAAATGAGAATAGCATAATCTCTGCGTCAGAAGCTTGCTTCTACTTAACCATTTAATAGACTCGCATTTTTTCCACCGTGATTATTTTTGTAAGCTAAGCACATCATCTGTTACAGCACACTCCAGGGGCTGGGAAATGTGGCCACAATGGTCTGGTGGAACGAACTATCACAGGTCCAATGCGTGGGTTCAGGCATTTGCTTTTAAGAGGCACAAACAGATTTATTTTACCTCTGGTAACCTCAAGAGAAAGACGTTATAATCCAGAATCAGCATTAAGCATCACGTTCCTTCATTACCAACTGGGCAGAGCCAGTTTACGTTGCGAAATGACATAGCGGAAGTCATTGTAAACAGAAATACAGTCGCCAGTAAGCTTACTTACATTAGCAAATTTTATTTTATTTGATGAACCGATAGCCATTTAAAGGGACAGGGCTCTTAGTTTACTTGTACTTGATTGAACTAGAGACCTTGAAAAATTTGGTGCTGGACTGTGATTCGCATTCGTATCTCCTCTTTCGAGGATCTGAATCTCTCGGAACAGTATAGTTCAATCATTTCGTTCCTTTTCCCAAGACTGCAGTCTTCTCTAGGTCTCCTCCAAAGGTAAATATGTGGGTCCGAATCCTGATCCAGTACAAAAATATTCATAATTTCATTTCCAGCTCTATCAAGTGCACACCCACCTGCTAGTGAAAATTAACGCGCATTTTTAATGTCTGTTCATGTGTTGCCAACAATCGCAATAGGTGTCGTTATTTCTGGTCAAACACGCACACATCTTACTGTTCGTGAGAAAGAAACTGATACTTAAGCTTCATTCGTGGATGCACGGTAGGTGTGCAGTTCGATTGTCTCTTAGGCACAAAAGTTTGTATCCTTATTTTAGATTCAGACACCTAGCGGCTCGTAAGAAAAAGCGATGCGTAACATTTGATTTTTCTTAGTTAACAATCCGATTACGTGATGGGTTTGTATCTCCGTCACAGAACTTCACATCACGCACTTCATCTTTAAATGCATGCACACTTTGTTACTTCAGAATGGAGATATATCAGACACCTTTCGTGGTTAGATAACAGGGACGAAAGGGTCTTGATAGGAGTCACGGTTTATTACATAACTTGTCGTCTTTTATTTTCAAGTTTAGATTTGGTTACTGGTATTGGCAAAAATTTCGGTAATTCATGACTCTTTACGGCTAGTCACCAATATGATGTATTTAGATTAGATTACATTACATTAGATTACTTCTTGTTCCATAGATCATGAATACGACATTTCGTAATGATGTGGAATGTGTCATTACAATGAAAGATTTCTTTAAATACCATGATTCAATTTCTTTACAACAATTTTTTACACTCTCATTCTCTCTCTCTCTCTCTCTCTCTCTCTCTCTCTCTCTCTCTCTCTCACACACACACACACACACACACACACACACACATACACATACACATATAAACATTCTTTTTTATTTTTATTTGTTTGTTGTGCTCGACTATCGGCGAGGAACGAAAACGCCTGTGAATGAGTTTCTTAGTTTTGAGTACACTTACTAAAGAAATATAAAAACAACAATGAGAGTTACTGATTTATGATGCTTAGTTCGCAGTCAGTTCTGAGTATTATTAGTAACTACGCTCCAGTCCCTAAACCTAGTTACAGTAAGCGAGTCAGACGCATTACGTATTCCAGGCCGTAGCAGCCACGACTTGGAGACACCAGCTATGGTTACTTCCCAGCCCGCTGTAGGATCACATCGGTTCGTCTTCTTCCTGCTGATGCTGTAACTGAGATTTGGCAACAAGGCAACGTATGTTTGGCAACTCTGTGATCGACGAGTTACTTCCTGGTGTGCACGGAATTAAGCCTCAAAGTTCACTTGATTTTACCTGTCATTTCCATTGAATAATCTGAGTTATTATCGCTTGAAGGGTAACAAAAGATTGTAAATTTACGGTTTTCAGCCCAGGAAAGTCGTTGCAGGTGGAAATCGCAACTAATCTCGACCTTTAAATAGCGGTTTACGAGTTCTAGTCACTATTGCCCTCGTAAGAGGAAGCTCAGACCCATACCTCTTCGCCAGCTCTGTGGTAACGTGCTGACCTGTGGAAAAGCGTCTGTTATGGTTTGCAGTTCCAGTCTCACTGACTGCAACGTCTTTATCCCTTCTGTGAAAGAGCTACAAGGAGTCGGATCAAACATCAATAAGGAAATCGCAAGGAAATACTTTCGGCTCATAGTGCAATGTTGAAAAACTTACAATGCTGCACAACAGGTAACGCCCCTTTCCGCTGCTGACAAGCGAATTTTGGGTTTCTAGGAATACGTAACTATATTTATGAAATGCCACATTTGCATACCTCTTGAGTACGACACAGCATACCAATGAAACACAGACCCAATCAAAATCTAAGTGAGTAGTATTTTACTAATTCGTGTCGATAGAGGCACATTTGTGTACAGATACTCGGTTTTATTAAAACATACTTTCGTCGTAAGGTTATCGTGGTTAGTTTTATTCCATTTCTTATAATACAGTGCACAATTTTCGTAAGGTTTCCTTTAGTGTTGTTAAAACAATAGTAAACATGAGAAAGAAATTAATCATCAACGATATATGCGAATTCTCTGATGTTATCTATGACAGTATGACAATGCACGAGCAGTTTATTGATTACATGCATGTAGAAAACTTGTTCTGAGTTAAAGCTGTCAAACAAAGTTTGAAGATGAATAAAATCTCACTACCACACGACAGCTAATGTAGAAAATACTTTTCTGACATATTATGGCATGATGCGCTCTCCCTACACATCTTCGAGATGCATCTGCTGCCTGCTGTCTATTAAACCTGAACAGAACAAAATGTCACAGTAGTTAGCCCTTTTTCCACATGCGACGACTTTAGGTTGCGAAGTGAAGGGAAGTATGTTCAAAGTTCCATTAGATTGACAACTTCAGCAGACAGCAGAATTGCGTTTAAAAAAATGTAGCACTGAATGTATTCGAACTCGCGACATCTTATCTACGCTACTAGCTGACACGTAGCTACAACAGCTCCAGAGCTCGACAACTATTCCTCCAGAACTTTTTGATTCCACAGCACTGTGGGATTATGCATATGGCCAGGTCTTGACTTCTGAGAGACAAACAGTTACAGCTTTTCTTTTTTTTTTTTACTGAACGACGTTTTCTACAAACAGATAGCGCAATAGAATAGCTCAAGTGGAAAGGAACACTTCCTATTTAAACTTATGCGTCCTACACTGTTGGCAGTTCTGTGTAGGTGGCAGTTACGTGATTTTATTTTGGTGATTACAAAATATAGAGTGGAACGTATGCACTGGGTAGCCGAGGCAGCTACTTCATGGTGATTCGGTCAACCAAGTAAATGAATTTACTGAACATGGTGCAAATTACTACAGGACGCCTGTGTGTCAGAATTCTCATCCAGTGTGGCGCAACGGCGTTACGATAGAAAAATGAGAGAAGAGGATTTCGTGGTCTGTTGGACGGATGGTAGGTTGTTATACCTATGGTCTGGGTTGGATTCCCACTTCTGTCAATGATTTTAGATAGGGAGAGACAGAGTCCATTCTCTCCTGGCTACACCAAGTGAAGAAGTAATGGCAGTGTGGTCTGAAAATTCACATTAAAGATGATTTTCCTTCTCTACCAAGTAGACGGTAGGTTGAACCACAATAAAGTCTGGAGTGGCGACATGTAGAAACTCTATCACCAGTAACCTTTCTTATACTAGTTATTTATTTCTAGTGACGAAACAAACGCTATGTATGGTCACAGGACACTTATTCCATCTTTTATCTGAGCTTCTGTATGTCGATAAGATTAGTTCTGAACTGGGAATGCAACTCAGACCGCCCTTAACGCGGAATTTGATCCCTTCGTGACAATACAGCTCGGCTACAATTTGTTGTTTGTTCAAAACTGCAGATTCCTCAACATCTCCACATATTACGCGTGAATGGGATCGAATCCTGGCCCGGCACTAAAGATTTAATTATGTATTATCAAGCTCTAGCATGAGAACACCTATCTGCTGGTGGATAAGAATTTTGATTTTTAATGTATTTTCATTCGTTGTCAACACTAACGATATCTGACGTTTTTAACTCCCAGTGAGACACAGAACTATTTGCGAGATGACTGTAAGTTCAAGATGTTATTCTGAGCAGCTGGTGGAGAAAAATTCGGTAGCTGACGTCTCTTTGTGTGTAGTCAACAACGATATATATGGGGCTCTATTCCCAGTGAGCGCTGAACTCTTCGTCATATTATTTCTAGTTCAAACATGCTCACATATCACTGCTGGCGCAACAAACCCATATTTAACGTTCGTTTTCTCTAGAATATAACAGCGATAGGTGCCGGGTAGGAGTCCTGGGAAGGAAAAAATTAATGTTTCGTCTCGTCATTTCAGTTAAAACATCTAGCTACTGCCGCGAAAATCCGATATGTCACATTTGACTGTGCTTCGATAGCAATCCGATTAGGTTCTGGGTTCGAATCCGTGTCCAACACAAAGCTTTACCTCACGGCATTTCAAGTAAGTTACTTGTGAAGAAGCAATATTTAACGTCTCTCATAGTTCGTTAACAGGGACAATAGATGATGGGTAGGAATTCGCGTCTGTTACACATGTTTGCGTTATGCAATTTAAAGTTGACATTTGCTAACTGATACTGTCTAAAATCGAGGTATATGACTCTCTGTATGCTTAATCAGGAATGACTGTTAGTTTCCGTCACTAACGAAATCTTTGCTTAGTCTGCATGAGCTGGGTTTGAATCCATATGCGGAACAAGACGGTTCGTCGTGTCATTTGAAGTTCATACATATTCTCAACTAGCTGCTCGTGAATAACTTAAATTTTTAATGTCATTTTGTGTTAAATAATAAGTACGGTATGTTACTTTGAAGAGGAAATCATGAATACGACGAACTTACTACGTGCATTACCAATCTGACGTAATAATGAGAGTGGTAACATTTCAAGTATGTCATTTATTGTAATAAATGTGAGCTTACAAGCCTTAAGGACAGTCTTATCTGTGATAAGGTGTTCCCTGATATTTGTAGTACCGTGGTATTACTTTACATCTTGAGTTATTGCGGTACAGAGCAGTGTTTTCTAGTGGTGACTTGTTGGAACCATTTTCAATAGTCAAACGACTGTACCAAGGAGCGATTAGAGGACCTGCTGGACAGATTTTTTTGAATAGGACAATGTTCCTGTCCAATAATTTTTAGATTAGTTACAATAAGCTTACGCTGCAAGAGAACTCGCTTGTATTTTTCAATATGTGGCCTGTTGTCGGTTTGAAGGCCTTACATTGCATCGGCAACTTAGTGCAACTCCACCGAGGGCTGTCTGGAGTAGGGTGGAGATAGCAATGTGAAAGTTGCGAGCTGTCGAAGAGGATCTTCATATTCCTAATGCGATTAGGACATCGTATACTCTTGACGACGGTTAGCACCTGTGCGGTCAGTCAACCAATTTCAGAATTCATGTTGAGTAATCCTGCTAAATTCCCATAATATTGTCTTTTTATATTGATGAGTAATATGGATAGTCGTCACGTTCATGTGCCGTCTACAACGCAAATTTAATGTTACTATCCTAGGAACTAACCTGCAATACGTTCTGTATTTCATAATCGGAACTATCTGCATTAACCGTCATCAGGGCAATGTCAGGCAACAGAATGCAGCAGTGCCTTGGTACCTACTTGGGGACCTACTTGAGTCGTGTTCTAAGGAAAGGGTAGTTGCTGGTTCACATTATATTACACTAGCGAGAAGTACCGACTTTTCCTTTTGTCTGCAAACATCCCGAACTAAATTCAGTAACTAAATGCTAAGAATATATTTGCATTGTGCCAACTCAAAGATCAATAGATATGGATATAGATATAGATTTTTATATTTAAAGCCATTCTCGTTCTGCGTTGGAATAAACATCATTCATTATTTGATTGTTCTTGTTACGATTGTTATTGTCATTCTCTCACTCGCAAGAGTTTTCACATTCCTATTTGGTATCGATGCACATGAAGAGTGGCTATGAAAGAAGGGAATACTGAATGTTACGTCATGCAGAATACACTCATTTACTTCTGCTCCTCGTGATCAACGCTGCAGGAGAAGTGAGATACATAAAGTTGACAGTGTGAGGACAGACATGCTGGCACAACTCTGCAACTACACAGTGTTACCGGATAAAATGGTGCTGCGGGATCGAAAGTGTAGTACGGACTTTGCCACAGTAGCAGACAGCTGCTAATTTCGGACCATGACCGTGGATTACACTTCGGTCAGTGCTGGTTAGAGTGTTGCAACTGTAAATGAAAGGCTTTGTTTGACAGTCTTGTGCTGATGCTGTCTGAATAAATTATGCCATTTGATAAAGAGCGGTTTAGTTTTGAGACCTAACCCACAAGGGGAGAAGGCGCAGTGGTCTGCTTCAGGAATTCCAAGCAATAAAATACAAAAAGCAACCCAGGAAGGGTTCGAAAAGCTACTTTCATGCAGAGACATGCATGTGGAATCTGTTCATCGTTACGGGGTCAAACAAGAGGGTAACATTACTGAAACAATGATCAGGCTACTTAGTATATAAGAGATCATACAGATTTCAAGGAGGAAACGTATGAAGACGCAGACTTCCTCGTTATCAATATGTGCGGCATATCTTTCGTGTTAACGAAAGCAATATCCCGCTTTAACTCTTCTTACGTCTCAAATGAAATGAATGCCATGAGGAATCGAATATTTGTTGACTGCGTCTCTCCTTGCTTCCATCCGTACCAACATATTTCTTCATTCTCGTGGTAATCATGACATTCTTTTTGTATGCTGCAAAAGATTGCACGTGGACAAATTCGACATCGAGGTGCAAAGCGTTTGGTATCTTACATTATATTCAATTCGAATAAGCTTCAGATGTATTTTTACTTCGTCTGTATTTTTAGATGATTATGAACGTTACGGAAAATTATCTCACATGCTTTGTGTTGAATGAGAAACATTGAATGACCCGTTTTGCTTTCCCTACTTTGAAACGATATAATGTCGGCGTCAACTGCCTTCTTCCACGCCGGAAGCTGAAACTTGTATCATTCTGGATTAATGATAATTGAATGTCTCAAATGTAGACATAGCCCACAAGGCGACGTCAGAAACCATCAGGGGAGAACGTCGCATAAAAACCAAACGTGCGCGCGCGTCTCCACTCTGAAGGACCGTATCGGAGAATCACTGCAAGCATTTCGCTGAAGAGCTGCCTCGTAAGAGAACCGAGAAATGGCAGCGTCGTAGCAAGTATTTGTCAACACTCTGATAGTGCATTTACTTCCGGGTGTAGGCCGGCGTTACCTCGCTAAATTCACTTGACATTCGTTTTCCACATCGAAGACTCGTACGATAGAATCCACTGTAAGATGAGACACTTAGAAAGTATAATTAATTTCTGGACTCCAAGAACGGTGTTCTTCACGTAAGTAACACCTGTTTGTGTGTTTTAAGGTTGCGTTTTGAGGCTCAGGAAACATCGCAGTGACTATAGTCCGTCTGTGGTCGCCAGTGTGTCGTTAGCTCAGAGGTTATTCGTCATATTGTGGCTTTTCTAACGCGGGACATTCTGAATCGGAATACTCCCCTTTCATTATTAGTTCCGGGACGTGACTATTTTCCTCGGACAAAGACCAATGCTGTGAATTGGATTCGCGGACATGCCATTCACTACCTAGTTGGACAAACTGTAGACTCTGTACTCGATTTTTGGACATACCTCAACGACCGTCATTATGTCGTTGTCCGCCACCCAAAATACAGACAATTTTTCTCGAACTTCCTTGGGAGTGCTTTCCACGACCCGCCTCGCAGCTGGAATGTGTTAAGCCAAGCGTGAAGGAGGTTTCCAGTTTGAACCAATGAACATTTCTGAACTACTGAACGGAACACACCAATTTCGAGAAGACGTGACTCAACATATTACCAGCGGGACGCAGAAGGCGTCTGATCAATTACACAACAAAAATAAACAAAACAAAAATCAAAATCAAAATAAAATTCAGAAAAACGAAGATTTTGTTTTGTTTGTAATGATAGCCCTAACCTTGAATTCCCATATTTCCCCTGGCATATAGGCAGCTCTTGGGGTAGGTTTAGTCAGGAGCCAACGCCTGAAGTGGACCAGATTTTTTTTTTTTTTTTGTTATAGGTTGAAGAGTGGCGGTGGCACTTAGTTTCTTTTTTTATTGCCATTTTCCTAAGGGGCTTTAAAATAAGAGAGAAAAAAGGGGTAATCGTCAAAAAAAGTAAAAGAAAAAAGCAAAATTAAAAAAAAGAGGTTCCCTTGTGCGTTGCGGTGGTCGTACTGTATGACATAGCAGTTACAATCTCGGTGGAAGCCGCTGACTACAACCTTTTATTTTCCATTTTAATTAATGGAGTTGCAAACGGCTAGTAAAAATTCTTTATACGAAATCTGAAGAATGCCTTTAAACATCAATCTTCGTCCGATTCGACTTAGTAAATTAAGTTAATATCATGGATGTCTGCTTTGCAAATGCCAAGGTGCTTCACTGTAAAATAGATCCTGAAAAGATTCAAAGCGACTGTCAACGATATAAATTTGAGTTTTGTTCGTCATATAGGTCTAACATGTCAGAAGATTGTTTATGAAGTGCACATGTTGGTTAATATAGTTCCCCTCTTCTAAATTTTTGCAATAGCATTTAACTGTAGACGTTTTCTAACACCGGCGTTAGCAATTCCTTTCCGCTCTCTGAAACCTCCAAAACGACAAATTTTTCTGGTCTAAATCTGATGACCTTAACTATCACTTCCGATCAACATTAAATACTTCATGAACCCATACATGGAAGTCCAAATGAGCAGTGTTCTTGCACTGCTACAGAGCATGCATTGCAAGGTATTCACACAGTTTATCGCATAGAGTTACCATAAGGAATGAAACAAGAACTGTAATACACTTTACACCACAGACGCCCACCCCGGCTTGATGAAAACATCCGATCATTGACCAAAAGTTGCACAAATAATTGAGTTTGAAAGGAAAAGAAACGAGGTATGAAGCATTTATAAATTCATCGAATGTAGCGAGGTGGTTTAATTTCGTCCCAGTCTATAAAATTAATTTCGGGCCATACTCAGCTTTTGCCGATTAATGTAATATAATACCCGCCTACTAATCAGGGCGTCTGTCTCCGTTGCTTTTGAGCGTTGTAACCTCCCTACAAAAATTTTAAAAGAAAAGGACGATACTAATTAGAAATGCTGATGGACATGGCTCTAAGCGTAATCTGCCCACAATGAAATGTACTGACAATGGCAACAAAAATGTGAAATACGCAATCTGACTCAAATATAAATTCTTCACAAAATCTAAAGTCCGTTCAGTGACAAGAAAATTCAATTAAACCGAAATATCGGTCTTTGGCCCTGTGTAAAACAATCAGAATTAAAGTCTTACCTCAGAATAAATCAATGTCACATATCTGCTGTTGTTGTTGCGCACCGCTTGGAGGAACTGCATTGCAAATAATAATATTCTCTTTTTTTGTGATTTTACTGGAATTTTTCTTCAAAAGAAGTGGAATGAAATGGGAAGTGCAACGAAATCTTGAGTTCAATAAAAAATTAAATTTTTGAGAAAATGCTTTTGAAATAAAAAATTATTATTGGGAGACTTGTTGGAGAATAATTACAATAAATAAAATTTTTCATTATCTAATGATTATATTAATTAACAGTATACCTTATTCCTCATCTTGACCAGTGTTGCCGACCGCCTACATCACACAACCGCACTGGGCTGCTACTACTGACCGACCGCTCTGCATGACGACTACAGACTGAGTACTGCTCTCAACTAGACAGAGCTACAGACTCGCAACGACTGAACTGACGGACTCGCAACGACAGACTGACTGCTACTGGCCTACAGCTACTAACAGACTGAGCAACGACTAACTGACTGAGAACCGCTCGCAACACTCGCGCGGTCACGCGCATACTCTCTGGTCACAGATGCTACAATGCCTCGCCATCGCTGCTGCGTTACATACGTGTTTCATAACCCTCCACTGGGGGGGCAAAAATTTGGCAGCGATGGTGAGTCATTTGGACTTGCCAAGCGCGGCAAAATTTTTCTTTAATTAACAAAATTCTACAACTTACAGAATATTTAAATGTTGTGCACACGCACTAAGTACAAAATATATCAGACAAAGACAAAATGTGAGTACAAAACATAGTAGCAAATCAGAAAAATGTATATACAAATTATTTGACAGATAATAAAGTGCACAGGCACTGAAAAAAAATTCTTTAGCATTTTCAGAACAAATAAACAGACTGGCAAAAAATATTATGTTGACAAGTGACATAAGTGTACTCGCATTGGAGTTAAGCGAATCGAAAAATGTATAACCTATGAACATAAATGATATTACCAAAAATTTTTTCTTTATGTGACAAGAATCAGGATAGGAAAGGGAAGGATTGCATCATGGTTGTAGCACTTTAGATTGCACACAGCTGCTCTGAAAGTCCATATCTTTCCACAGAAGTACAACACCAAGTGACACAACTTGAAGTTCTTTTCCCATCAGAATTTATCAGTGTAGCCAAGACAGTGAACTGTCGTAGTAATGTTCCATGTTTTCATTTTGGCAGTACATTACGTACACCAAACAGTGGGACCATAATAATGTCTTCATCGCTCATGGTGGTGGACAGCATGTCGTGTCAACACCACACTCTTACAAGGCACACCAACGTAGAATTAGTGCAAAACCAAAGATAGTGCTCCATGATCACTAGGATAAACAGGACAAATGGACATTGCAGTAATTCAGGGTAGTCAGCTTATGAGGTGAAGGACATCAAGTCACATAATATTGACAATTACAGACTTAATTAGTAGTTTGTGGCATTCATAGCCCAGTTATTGAACATTTCTGTACCAAGTATGTAGTATTACAGAAAAATGTTCATTGATTGTTTTACATAGAATCAGTAGCCTTCTTTTCCTGGTTACAAAGCATTACGAAATAATCGCATTCTTTTCAGTTACAGAGTATAATTAAGAATCATTAACCTTCTCCTAATTACAGTTAATTAATCATTTGTCATTCCAGTAATCACTAGCCTTTTCCTAATTACAGTTAATTAATCATTTGTCATTAATTAATCATTTGTCTAATTACAGTTAATTAATCATTTGTATAATTACAATTATTAATCATTTGTCGTTAATTAATCATTTGTCTAATTACAGTTAATTAATCATTTGTCGTTAATTAATCATTTGCCTAATTACAGTTAATTAATTAATCATTTGTCATTTCAATATAGTAATTATTAGCCTTAATTAATTACAAAGCATTATTAAACAGTCACATTCATTTCAAATTACAAAGTATCAACATTGGAAACAAGAGCTAATCAATGGCATAATTAATAACAATTCGTGGAGTGACATTAATTATTGGCACTCAGTGGCCAGCAAGTATTGAATAAAATCATCATTCAGTATTATTCAGATTATTACGAAGTCATTATTAAAAATCAGTTAATTACAGTCATAGCATTAATAATCATGGGCATTACAAGTACTCATTACAATAAACAGTGTTCCTCATTCAGTAGTATTCAGATCATTACAAAGGCATTATTAAAATCAGTTAATTACAGTCAAATCATTAGTAATCACAAGCATTATACGTAGTATCATTATAATAGACAGTGGCAGTTATTAGTTAGTGACAAAGCATTATTTTGAATATAGTCTCATTAAGAGGTCATTACTCAAGTGACATGCTATTCAGAGTTGATCAGTATTATTCAGAATTTTCTCAAACTGGTATCACTATTTGGGACTGTTAATACATTTTATATTTTTTTTTTGTCAGCAATGCATTGCATTGGGATCGATAATTAATTGCTGAAACATAACACTATTTGCTTTTGACCTATTGCAGCAAATGAGGATAGGTAACGTCATTCGTCATGAGTCAGCTGTAGCAAGATTATGTAACAAGGCAGTACATGTGATCACATTTATAAACGATAGACACAAATGGGTAAAAATATAAAAATGCAAGTACTAGAACAGGTATAATAAGTAACAGGTTTAGTAAGTATCATGAAAAGCTTCTCCTGGAAAAAATACAAAAACGGATTATTGACCTGAAAGAAGAAACGCACACTATGCTGAAAAGTAGTGAACTTCGAATTAACAGGTAGTGAAATGTGTATAAAAATGTGTTTCATAGCTGTCCTTTCCAAAACTTTCAGTCATCCTACTATGCAATGTAACACCTGCTGTCAAAGCAAACTGCAACAAATACTTAAATAACTACGTAGCATAAATACATAACTTCAACATTATCCTCATCTGTAAAGAAAAAAACTTCATTATCCATATCATCATAACATCACTATTATCATCACCTGTAAAGAAAAACTTCATTATTAATAATACCATTTCCTTCATCATTATTCGTCAGTATTCATTATCATCTGCAAAAAATCACTTCATTACTCATTACATAACTATTCCTTATCTCTAGCATATTTCATCACTAAAACTAAGATGTGTAGTTCAGTCTGACAGCCTGCATCAATCACCTTGTAATCTGAAAGAAAGAATTAGTTAAGACTGCTATTCTGTGATGAGTATAGTATATTCTTGTTAATGTTTGTTAATCCTGATCCATTTACTCTTCCTCATAAAGTTATTGCATCTCCTTTCGTTTATTCCGTAGGTGAAATTCCCATTTCTGTTGAATTTATCTCTTACACGCATCATTTCTTTCTGAAATTCATGAACAAAGATTAATGTCCTGCATTTAAATCATATACCCTCTAGATAATGACTGGTTTATGGTAACATAATTAACCCTACAGCATAACATGACAGAAAACGTAATATGTCAAAGACATTGACAGTGTTCAAAAACAAAAATATACACAGAATAATACAATGCAGCAGCAAAAAAAAATGTGAAACAGTCACGATGTTGAGATGTCATAAGGCAAAAAAATGTCAAAGTCGACTGGTGTGTGTTATATCTTAACTATTTCATGGTGCATACAAACAAAACTGGAGTACAATCATACACACAAAAAAAAAAATGGAAAATGTGCACGGTCTGATGTGTAACGACAAGAAAAGCGACCTGCTAACCTTACCTTGCCGGGCAC